>NW_027675314.1:5727500-5896553 GCF_965601325.2 Salmo salar | reverse complement strand
ATTTGATCAGGTACGTTCCATTTCATTTGATCAGGTACATTCAGTTTCATTCTGACCAGGTACGTTCCGTTTCATTTGATCAGGTACGTTCCATTTCATTTGATCAAGTATGTTCCATTTCATTTGATCAGGTACGTTCCGTTTCATTTGATCAGGTACGTTCCATTTCATTTGATCATTTGATCAGGTACGTTCCATTTCATTTGATCAGGTAAGTTCTGTTTCATTTGATCATTTGATCTGGTACGTTCCATTTTATTTGATCAGGTACATTCCGTTTCACTTGATCAGGTACGTTCCGTTTCATTTGATCAGGTACGTTCCATTTCATTAGATCAGGTACGTTCCATTTCATTTGATCAGGTACGTTCCATTTCATTTGATCAGGTACGTTCCGTTTCATTTGATCAGGTACGTTCCGTTTCATTCGATCAGGTACGTTCCATTTCATTTCATCAGGTACGTTCCATTTCATTTGATCATTTGATCAGGTACGTTCCATTTCATTTGAACAGGTACGTTCCGTTTCATTTGATAATTTGATCAGGTACGTTACATTTCATTTGATCAGGTACGTTCCGTTTCACTTGATCACGTACGTTCCATTTCATTTGATCAGCTACGTTCCGTTTCATTCGATCAGGTACGTTCCATTTCATTTGATCAGGTATGTTCTGTTTTATTTGATCATTTGATCAGGTATGTTCTGTTTCATTTGATCAGGTACGTTCCGTTTCATTTGATCAGGTACGTTCCGTTTCATTTGATCAGGTACGTTCCATTTCATTTGATCAGGTACGTTCATTTCATTTGATCAGGTACGTTCCGTTTCATTTGATCATTTGATCAGGTACGTTCCGTTTCATTTGATCAGGTACGTTCCGTTTCATTTGATCATTTGATCAGTTACGTTCCGTTTCATTTGATCAGGTACGTTCCGTTTCATTTGATCATTTGATCAGGTACGTTCCATTTTATTTGATCAGGTACATTCCGTTTCATTTGATCAGGTACGTTCCATTTCATTTGATCAGGTACGTTCCATTTCATTTGATCAGGTACGTTCCATTTTATTTGATCAGGTACGTTCTGTTTCATTCGATCAGGTACGTTCCATTTCATTTGATCAGGTACGTTCCATTTCATTTGATCATTTGATCAGGTACGTTCCGTTTCATTCGATCAGGTACGTTCCATTTCATTTGATCAGGTTCGTTCCGTTTCATTTGATAATTTGATCAGGTACGTTCCATTTCATTTGATCAGGTACGTTCCGTTTCATTTGATCAGGTACGTTCCATTTCATTTGATCAGGTACGTTCCATTTCATTTGATCATTTGATCAGGTACGTTCCATTTCATTCGATCAGGTACGTTCCATTTCAATTGATCAGGTACGTTCCGTTTCATTTGATAATTTGATCAGGTACGTTCCATTTCATTTGATCAGGTACGTTCCATTTCATTTGATCAGGTACGTTCCATTTCATTTGATCAGGTATGTTCCGTTTCATTTGATCATAGGTATGTTCCGTTTCATTTGATCAGGTATGTTCATTTTCATTTGATCAGGTACGTTCCGTTTCATTTGATCAGGTACGTTCCATTTATTTGATCAGGTACGTTCATTTCATTTGATCAGGTACGTTCCGTTTCATTTGATCATTTGATCAGGTACGTTCCGTTTCATTTGATCAGGTACGTTCCGTTTCATTTGATCATTTGATCAGGTACATTCCGTTTCATTCGATCAGGTACGTTCCATTTCATTTGATCAGGTTCGTTCCGTTTCATTTCATAATTTGATCAGGTACGTTCCATTTCATTTGATCAGGTACGTTCCGTTTCATTTGATCAGGTACGTTCCATTTCATTTGATCAGGTACGTTCCATTTCATTTGATCACGTACGTTCCATTTCATTTGATCAGGTACGTTCCATTTCATTTGATCTGGTACGTTCCATTTCATTTGATCAGGTACCTTCCGTTTCATTTGATCAGGTACGTTCCATATCATTTGATCAGGTACGTCCCATTTCAGTTGATCAGGTACGTTCCATTTCATTCGATCAGGTACGTTCCATTTCATTTGATCAGGTATGTTCCATTTCATTTGATCATTTGATCAGGTACATTCCGTTTCATTTGATCAGGTACGTTCCGTTTCATTCGATCAGGTACGTTCCATTTCATTTCATCAGGTACGTTCCATTTCATTTGATCATTTGATCAGGTACGTTCCATTTCATTTGAACAGGTACGTTCCGTTTCATTTGATAATTTGATCAGGTACGTTACATTTCATTTGATCAGGTACGTTCCGTTTCACTTGATCACGTACGTTCCATTTCATTTGATCAGCTACGTTCCGTTTCATTCGATCAGGTACGTTCCATTTCATTTGATCAGGTATGTTCCGTTTCATTTGATCATTTGATCAGGTACGTTCCGTTTCATTTGATCAGGTACGTTCCGTTTCATTTGATCAGGTACGTTCCGTTTCATTTGATCAGGTACGTTCCATTTCATTTGATCAGGTACGTTCATTTCATTTGATCAGGTACGTTCCGTTTCATTTGATCATTTGATCAGGTACGTTCCGTTTCATTTGATCAGGTACGTTCCGTTTCATTTGATCATTTGATCAGGTACGTTCCGTTTCATTTGATCAGGTACGTTCCGTTTCATTTGATCATTTGATCAGGTACGTTCCATTTTATTTGATCAGGTACATTACGTTTCATTTGATCAGGTACGTTCCATTTCATTTGATCAGGTACGTTCCATTTCATTTGATCAGGTACGTTCCATTTTATTTGATCAGGTACGTTCTGTTTCATTCGATCAGGTACGTTCCATTTCATTTGATCAGGTACGTTCCATTTCATTTGATCATTTGATCAGGTACGTTCCGTTTCATTCGATCAGGTACGTTCCATTTCATTTGATCAGGTTCGTTCCGTTTCATTTGATAATTTGATCAGGTACGTTCCATTTCATTTGATCAGGTACGTTCCGTTTCATTTGATCAGGTACGTTCCATTTCATTTGATCAGGTACGTTCCATTTCATTTGATCATTTGATCAGGTACGTTCCATTTCATTCGATCAGGTACGTTCCATTTCAATTGATCAGGTACGTTCCGTTTCATTTGATAATTTGATCAGGTACGTTCCATTTCATTTGATCAGGTACGTTCCATTTCATTTGATCAGGTACGTTCCATTTCATTTGATCAGGTATGTTCCGTTTCATTTGATCATAGGTATGTTCCGTTTCATTTGATCAGGTACGTTCATTTTCATTTGATCAGGTACGTTCCGTTTCATTTGATCAGGTACGTTCCATTTATTTGATCAGGTACGTTCATTTCATTTGATCAGGTACGTTCCGTTTCATTTGATCATTTGATCAGGTACGTTCCGTTTCATTTGATCAGGTACGTTCCGTTTCATTTGATCATTTGATCAGGTACATTCCGTTTCATTCGATCAGGTACGTTCCATTTCATTTGATCAGGTTCGTTCCGTTTCATTTGATAATTTGATCAGGTACGTTCCATTTCATTTGATCAGGTACGTTCCGTTTCATTTGATCAGGTACGTTCCATTTCATTTGATCAGGTACGTTCCATTTCATTTGATCACGTACGTTCCATTTCATTTGATCAGGTACGTTCCATTTCATTTGATCAGGTACGTTCCGTTTCATTTGATCAGGTACGTTCCGTTTCATTCGATCAGGTACGTTCCATTTCATTTGATCAGGTACGTTCCATTTCCTTTGATCATTTGATCAGGTACGTTCCGTTTCATTCGATCAGGTACGTTCCATTTCATTTGATCAGGTTCGTTCCGTTTCATTTGATAATTTGATCAGGTACGTTCCATTTCATTTGATCAGGTACGTTCCGTTTCATTTGATCGGGTACGTTCCATTTCATTTGATCATTTGATCAGGTACGTTCCATTTCATTCGATCAGGTACGTTCCATTTCATTTGATCAGGTATGTTCCGTTGCATTTGATCATTTGATCAGGTATGTTCCTTTTCATTTGATCAGGTACGTTCCGTTTCATTTGATCAGGTACGTTCCGTTTCATTTGATCAGGTACGTTCCATTTCATTTGATCAGGTACGTTCATTTCATTTGATCAGGTACGTTCCGTTTCATTTGATCATTTGATCAGGTACCTTCCGTTTCATTTGATCAGGTACGTTCCGTTTCATTTGATCATTTGATCAGGTACGTTCCATTTTATTTGATCAGGTACATTCCGTTTCATTTGATCAGGTACGTTCCATTTCATTTGATCAGGTACGTTCCATTTCATTTGATCAGGTACGTTCCATTTTATTTGATCAGGTACGTTCCGTTTCATTTGATCAGGTACATTCCGTTTCATTCGATCAGGTACGTACAATTTCATTTGATCATTTGATCAGGTACGTTCCGTTTCATTTGATCAGGTATGTTCAATTTCATTTGATCAGGTACGTTCCATTTCATTTCATCAGGTACGTTCCATTTCATTTGATCATTTGATCAGGTACGTTCCATTTCATTCGATCAGGTACGTTCCATTTCAATTGATCAGGTACGTTCCGTTTCATTTGATAATTTGATCAGGTACGTTCCATTTCATTTGATCAGGTATGTTCCATTTCATTTGATCAGGTACGTTCCATTTCATTTGATCAGGTATGTTCCGTTTCACTTGATCACTTACGTTCCATTTCATTTGATCAGGTACGTTCCGTTTCATTCGATCAGGTACGTTCCATTTCATTTGATCAGGTATGTTCCGTTTCATTTGATCATTTGATCAGGTACGTTCATTTTCATTTGATCAGGTACGTTCCGTTTCATTTGATCAGGTACGTTCCATTTATTTGATCAGGTACGTTCATTTCATTTGATCAGGTACGTTCCGTTTCATTTGATCATTTGATCAGGTACGTTCTGTTTCATTTGATCAGGTACGTTCATTTCATTTGATCAGGTACGTTCCTTTTCATTTGATCATTTGATCAGGTACATTCCGTTTCATTTGATCAGGTACGTTCCGTTTCATTTGATCATTTGATCAGGTACGTTCCATTTTATTTGATCAGGTACATTCCGTTTCATTTGATCAGGTACGTTCCATTTCATTTGATCAGGTACGTTCCATTTCATTTGATCAGGTACGTTCCATTTTATTTGATCAGGTACGTTCCGTTTCATTTGATCAGGTACATTCCGTTTCATTCGATCAGGTACGTACCATTTCATTTGATCATTTGATCAGGTACGTTCCGTTTCATTTGATCAGGTATGTTCAATTTCATTTGATCAGGTACGTTCCATTTCATTTCATCAGGTACGTTCCATTTCATTTGATCATTTGATCAGGTACGTTCCATTTCATTCGATCAGGTACGTTCCATTTCAATTGATCAGGTACGTTCCGTTTCATTTGATAATTTAAACAGGTACGTTCCATTTCATTTGATCAGGTACGTTCCATTTCATTTGATCAGGTATGTTCCATTTCATTTGATCAGGTATGTTCCGTTTCATTTGCTCATTTGATCAGGTATGTTCCGTTTCATTTGATCAGGTACGTTCATTTTCATTTGATCAGGTACGTTCCGTTTCATTTGATCAGGTACGTTCCATTTATTTGATCAGGTACGTTCATTTCATTTGATCAGGTACGTTCCGTTTCATTTGATCATTTGATCAGGTACGTTCCGTTTCATTTGATCAGGTACGTTCCGTTTCATTTGATCATTTGATCAGGTACGTTCCATTTTATTTGATCAGGTACATTCCGTTTCATTTGATCAGGTACGTTCCATTTCATTTGATCAGGTACGTTCCATTTCATTTGATCACGTACGTTCCATTTCATTTGATCAGGTACGTTCCATTTCATTTGATCAGGTACGTTCCATTTCATTTGATCAGGTACCTTCCGTTTCATTTGATCAGGTACGTTCCATATCATTTGATCAGGTACGTCCCATTTCATTTGATCAGGTACGTTCCATTTCATTCGATCAGGTACGTTCCATTTCATTTGATCAGGTATGTTCCATTTCATTTGTTCATTTGATCAGGTATGTTCCGTTTCATTTGATCAGGTACGTTCCGTTTCATTTGATCAGATACGTTCCGTTTCATTTGATCAGGTATGTTCCATTTCATTTGATCAGGTACGTTCCATTTCAGTTGATCAGGTACGTTCCATTTCATTTGATCAGGTACATTCAGTTTCATTTGACCAGGTACGTTCCGTTTCATTTGATCAGGTACGTTCCGTTTCATTTGATCAAGTATGTTCCATTTCATTTGATCAGGTACGTTCCGTTTCATTTGATCAGGTACGTTCCATTTCATTTGATCATTTGATCAGGTACGTTCCGTTTCATTTGATCAGGTAAGTTCCGTTTCATTTGATCATTTGATCTGGTACATTCCATTTTATTTGATCAGGTACATTCCGTTTCACTTGATCAGGTACGTTCCGTTTCATTTGATCAGGTACGTTCCATTTCATTAGATCAGGTACGTTCCATTTCATTCGATCAGGTACGTTCCATTTCATTTGATCAGGTATGTTCCGTTTCATTTGATCATTTGATCAGGTACGTTCCGTTTCATTTGATCAGGTACGTTCCATTTCATTAGATCAGGTACGTTCCATTTCATTCGATCAGGTACGTTCCATTTCATTTGATCAGGTATGTTCCGTTTCATTTGATCATTTGATCAGGTACGTTCCGTTTCATTTGATCAGGTACGTTCATTTCATTTGATCAGGTACGTTCCTTTTCATTTGATCATTTGATCAGGTACATTCCGTTTCATTTGATCAGGTACGTTCCGTTTCATTTGATCATTTGATCAGGTACGTTCCATTTTATTTGATCAGGTACATTCCGTTTCATTTGATCAGGTACGTTCCATTTCATTTGATCAGGTACGTTCCATTTCATTTGATCAGGTACGTTCCATTTTATTTGATCAGGTACGTTCCGTTTCATTTGATCAGGTACATTCCGTTTCATTCGATCAGGTACGTACCATTTCATTTGATCATTTGATCAGGTACGTTCCGTTTCATTTGATCAGGTATGTTCAATTTCATTTGATCAGGTACGTTCCATTTCATTTCATCAGGTACGTTCCATTTCATTTGATCATTTGATCAGGTACGTTCCATTTCATTCGATCAGGTACGTTCCATTTCAATTGATCAGGTACGTTCCGTTTCATTTGATAATTTAAACAGGTACGTTCCATTTCATTTGATCAGGTACGTTCCATTTCATTTGATCAGGTACGTTCCATTTCATTTGATCAGGTATGTTCCGTTTCATTTGCTCATTTGATCAGGTATGTTCCGTTTCATTTGATCAGGTACGTTCATTTTCATTTGATCAGGTACGTTCCGTTTCATTTGATCAGGTACGTTCCATTTATTTGATCAGGTACGTTCATTTCATTTGATCAGGTACGTTCCGTTTCATTTGATCATTTGATCAGGTACGTTCCGTTTCATTTGATCAGGTACGTTCCGTTTCATTTGATCATTTGATCAGGTACGTTCCATTTTATTTGATCAGGTACATTCCGTTTCATTTGATCAGGTACGTTCCATTTCATTTGATCAGGTACGTTCCATTTCATTTGATCACGTACGTTCCATTTCATTTGATCAGGTACGTTCCATTTCATTTGATCAGGTACGTTCCATTTCATTTGATCAGGTACCTTCCGTTTCATTTGATCAGGTACGTTCCATATCATTTGATCAGGTACGTCCCATTTCATTTGATCAGGTACGTTCCATTTCATTCGATCAGGTACGTTCCATTTCATTTGATCAGGTATGTTCCATTTCATTTGTTCATTTGATCAGGTATGTTCCGTTTCATTTGATCAGGTACGTTCCGTTTCATTTGATCAGATACGTTCCGTTTCATTTGATCAGGTATGTTCCATTTCATTTGATCAGGTACGTTCCATTTCAGTTGATCAGGTACGTTCCATTTCATTTGATCAGGTACATTCAGTTTCATTTGACCAGGTACGTTCCATTTCATTTGATCAGGTACGTTCCGTTTCATTTGATCAAGTATGTTCCATTTCATTTGATCAGGTACGTTCCGTTTCATTTGATCAGGTACGTTCCATTTCATTTGATCATTTGATCAGGTACGTTCCGTTTCATTTGATCAGGTAAGTTCCGTTTCATTTGATCATTTGATCTGGTACGTTCCATTTTATTTGATCAGGTACATTCCGTTTCACTTGATCAGGTACGTTCCGTTTCATTTGATCAGGTACGTTCCATTTCATTAGATCAGGTACGTTCCATTTCATTCGATCAGGTACGTTCCATTTCATTTGATCAGGTATGTTCCGTTTCATTTGATCATTTGATCAGGTACGTTCCGTTTCATTTGATCAGGTACGTTCCATTTCATTAGATCAGGTACGTTCCATTTCATTCGATCAGGTACGTTCCATTTCATTTGATCAGGTATGTTCCGTTTCATTTGATCATTTGATCAGGTATGTTCCATTTCATTTGATCAGGTACGTTCCATTTCATTTGATCAGGTACGTTCCATTTCATTTGATCAGGTACATTCAGTTTCATTTGACCAGGTACGTTCCGTTTCATTTGATCAGGTACGTTCCATTTCATTTGATCAAGTATGTTCCATTTCATTTGATCAGGTACGTTCCGTTTCATTTGATCAGGTACGTTCCGTTTCATTTGATAATTTGATCAGGTACGTTCCATTTCATTTGATCAGGTACGTTCCATTTCATTTGATCAGGTATGTTCCGTTGCATTTGATCATTTGATCAGGTACGTTCCATTTCATTCGATCAGGTACGTTCCATTTCATTTGATCAGGTATGTTCCGTTGCATTTGATCATTTGATCAGGTATGTTCCTTTTCATTTGATCAGGTACGTTCCGTTTCATTTGATCAGGTACGTTCCGTTTCATTTGATCAGGTACGTTCCATTTCATTTGATCAGGTACGTTCATTTCATTTGATCAGGTACGTTCCGTTTCATTTGATCATTTGATCAGGTACCTTCCGTTTCATTTGATCAGGTACGTTCCGTTTCATTTGATCATTTGATCAGGTACGTTCCATTTTATTTGATCAGGTACATTCCGTTTCATTTGATCAGGTACGTTCCATTTCATTTGATCAGGTACGTTCCATTTCATTTGATCAGGTACGTTCCATTTTATTTGATCAGGTACGTTCCATTTCATTTGATCAGGTACATTCCGTTTCATTCGATCAGGTACGTACAATTTCATTTGATCATTTGATCAGGTACGTTCCGTTTCATTTGATCAGGTATGTTCAATTTCATTTGATCAGGTACGTTCCATTTCATTTCATCAGGTACGTTCCATTTCATTTGATCATTTGATCAGGTACGTTCCATTTCATTCGATCAGGTACGTTCCATTTCAATTGATCAGGTACGTTCCGTTTCATTTGATAATTTGATCAGGTACGTTCCATTTCATTTGATCAGGTATGTTCCATTTCATTTGATCAGGTACGTTCCATTTCATTTGATCAGGTATGTTCCGTTTCACTTGATCACTTACGTTCCATTTCATTTGATCAGGTACGTTCTGTTTCATTCGATCAGGTACGTTCCATTTCATTTGATCAGGTATGTTCCGTTTCATTTGATCATTTGATCAGGTACGTTCATTTTCATTTGATCAGGTACGTTCCGTTTCATTTGATCAGGTACGTTCCATTTATTTGATCAGGTACGTTCATTTCATTTGATCAGGTACGTTCCGTTTCATTTGATCATTTGATCAGGTACGTTCCGTTTCATTTGATCAGGTACGTTCATTTCATTTGATCAGGTACGTTCCGTTTCATTTGATCATTTGATCAGGTACATTCCGTTTCATTTGATCAGGTACGTTCCGTTTCATTTGATCATTTGATCAGGTACGTTCCATTTTATTTGATCAGGTAAATTCCGTTTCATTTGATCAGGTACGTTCCATTTCATTTGATCAGGTACGTTCCATTTCATTTGATCAGGTACGTTCCATTTTATTTGATCAGGTACGTTCCGTTTCATTTGATCAGGTACATTCCGTTTCATTCGATCAGGTACGTACCATTTCATTTGATCATTTGATCAGGTACGTTCCGTTTCATTTGATCAGGTATGTTCAATTTCATTTGATCAGGTACGTTCCATTTCATTTCATCAGGTACGTTCCATTTCATTTGATCATTTGATCAGGTACGTTCCATTTCATTCGATCAGGTACGTTCCATTTCAATTGATCAGGTACGTTCCGTTTCATTTGATAATTTAAACAGGTACGTTCCATTTCATTTGATCAGGTACGTTCCATTTCATTTGATCAGGTACGTTCCATTTCATTTGATCAGGTATGTTCCGTTTCATTTGCTCATTTGATCAGGTATGTTCCGTTTCATTTGATCAGGTACGTTCATTTTCATTTGATCAGGTACGTTCCGTTTCATTTGATCAGGTACGTTCCATTTATTTGATCAGGTACGTTCATTTCATTTGATCAGGTACGTTCCGTTTCATTTGATCATTTGATCAGGTACGTTCCGTTTCATTTGATCAGGTACGTTCCGTTTCATTTGATCATTTGATCAGGTACGTTCCATTTTATTTGATCAGGTACATTCCGTTTCATTTGATCAGGTACGTTCCATTTCATTTGATCAGGTACGTTCCATTTCATTTGATCACGTACGTTCCATTTCATTTGATCAGGTACGTTCCATTTCATTTGATCAGGTACGTTCCATTTCATTTGATCAGGTACCTTCCGTTTCATTTGATCAGGTACGTTCCATATCATTTGATCAGGTACGTCCCATTTCATTTGATCAGGTACGTTCCATTTCATTCGATCAGGTACGTTCCATTTCATTTGATCAGGTATGTTCCATTTCATTTGTTCATTTGATCAGGTATGTTCCGTTTCATTTGATCAGGTACGTTCCGTTTCATTTGATCAGATACGTTCCGTTTCATTTGATCAGGTATGTTCCATTTCATTTGATCAGGTACGTTCCATTTCAGTTGATCAGGTACGTTCCATTTCATTTGATCAGGTACATTCAGTTTCATTTGACCAGGTACGTTCCGTTTCATTTGATCAGGTACGTTCCGTTTCATTTGATCAAGTATGTTCCATTTCATTTGATCAGGTACGTTCCGTTTCATTTGATCAGGTACGTTCCATTTCATTTGATCATTTGATCAGGTACGTTCCGTTTCATTTGATCAGGTAAGTTCCGTTTCATTTGATCATTTGATCTGGTACGTTCCATTTTATTTGATCAGGTACATTCCGTTTCACTTGATCAGGTACGTTCCGTTTCATTTGATCAGGTACGTTCCATTTCATTAGATCAGGTACGTTCCATTTCATTCGATCAGGTACGTTCCATTTCATTTGATCAGGTATGTTCCGTTTCATTTGATCATTTGATCAGGTACGTTCCGTTTCATTTGATCTGGTACGTTCCATTTCATTAGATCAGGTACGTTCCATTTCATTCGATCAGGTACGTTCCATTTCATTTGATCAGGTATGTTCCGTTTCATTTGATCATTTGATCAGGTATGTTCCATTTCATTTGATCAGGTACGTTCCATTTCATTTGATCAGGTACGTTCCATTTCATTTGATCAGGTACATTCAGTTTCATTTGACCAGGTACGTTCCGTTTCATTTGATCAGGTACGTTCCATTTCATTTGATCAAGTATGTTCCATTTCATTTGATCAGGTACGTTCCGTTTCATTTGATCAGGTACGTTCCATTTCATTTGATCATTTGATCAGGTACGTTCCATTTCATTTGATCAGGTAAGTTCTGTTTCATTTGATCATTTGATCTGGTACGTTCCATTTTATTTGATCAGGTACATTCCGTTTCACTTGATCAGGTACGTTCCGTTTCATTTGATCAGGTACGTTCCATTTCATTAGATCAGGTACGTTCCATTTCATTTGATCAGGTACGTTCCATTTCATTTGATCAGGTACGTTCCGTTTCATTCGATCAGGTACGTTCCATTTCATTTCATCAGGTACGTTCCATTTCATTTGATTTCATTTGATCAGGTACGTTCCATTTCATTTGAACAGGTACGTTCCGTTTCATTTGATAATTTGATCAGGTACGTTCCATTTCATTTGATCAGGTACGTTCCGTTTCACTTGATCACGTACGTTCCATTTCATTTGATCAGCTACGTTCCGTTTCATTCGATCAGGTACGTTCCATTTCATTTGATCAGGTATGTTCCGTTTCATTTGATCATTTGATCAGGTATGTTCCGTTTCATTTGATCAGGTACGTTCCGTTTCATTTGATCAGGTACGTTCCGTTTCATTTGATCAGGTACGTTCCATTTCATTTGATCAGGTACGTTCATTTCATTTGATCAGGTACGTTCCGTTTCATTTGATCATTTGATCAGGTACGTTCCGTTTCATTTGATCAGGTACGTTCCGTTTCATTTGATCATTTGATCAGGTACGTTCCGTTTCATTTGATCAGGTACGTTCCGTTTCATTTGATCATTTGATCAGGTACGTTCCATTTTATTTGATCAGGTACATTCCGTTTCATTTGATCAGGTACGTTCCATTTCATTTGATCAGGTACGTTCCATTTCATTTGATCAGGTACGTTCCATTTTATTTGATCAGGTACGTTCTGTTTCATTCGATCAGGTACGTTCCATTTCATTTGATCAGGTACGTTCCATTTCATTTGATCAGGTACGTTCCATTTCATTTGATCAGGTACGTTCCATTTTATTTGATCAGGTACGTTCCGTTTCATTTGATCAGGTACATTCCGTTTCATTCGATCAGGTACGTACCATTTCATTTGATCATTTGATCAGGTACGTTCCGTTTCATTTGATCAGGTATGTTCAATTTCATTTGATCAGGTACGTTCCATTTCATTTCATCAGGTACGTTCCATTTCATTTGATCATTTGATCAGGTACGTTCCATTTCATTCGATCAGGTACGTTCCATTTCAATTGATCAGGTACGTTCCGTTTCATTTGATAATTTAAACAGGTACGTTCCATTTCATTTGATCAGGTACGTTCCATTTCATTTGATCAGGTACGTTCCATTTCATTTGATCAGGTATGTTCCGTTTCATTTGCTCATTTGATCAGGTATGTTCCGTTTCATTTGATCAGGTACGTTCATTTTCATTTGATCAGGTACGTTCCGTTTCATTTGATCAGGTACGTTCCATTTATTTGATCAGGTACGTTCATTTCATTTGATCAGGTACGTTCCGTTTCATTTGATCATTTGATCAGGTACGTTCCGTTTCATTTGATCAGGTACGTTCCGTTTCATTTGATCATTTGATCAGGTACGTTCCATTTTATTTGATCAGGTACATTCCGTTTCATTTGATCAGGTACGTTCCATTTCATTTGATCAGGTACGTTCCATTTCATTTGATCACGTACGTTCCATTTCATTTGATCAGGTACGTTCCATTTCATTTGATCAGGTACGTTCCATTTCATTTGATCAGGTACCTTCCGTTTCATTTGATCAGGTACGTTCCATATCATTTGATCAGGTACGTCCCATTTCATTTGATCAGGTACGTTCCATTTCATTCGATCAGGTACGTTCCATTTCATTTGATCAGGTATGTTCCATTTCATTTGTTCATTTGATCAGGTATGTTCCGTTTCATTTGATCAGGTACGTTCCGTTTCATTTGATCAGATACGTTCCGTTTCATTTGATCAGGTATGTTCCATTTCATTTGATCAGGTACGTTCCATTTCAGTTGATCAGGTACGTTCCATTTCATTTGATCAGGTACATTCAGTTTCATTTGACCAGGTACGTTCCGTTTCATTTGATCAGGTACGTTCCGTTTCATTTGATCAAGTATGTTCCATTTCATTTGATCAGGTACGTTCCGTTTCATTTGATCAGGTACGTTCCATTTCATTTGATCATTTGATCAGGTACGTTCCGTTTCATTTGATCAGGTAAGTTCCGTTTCATTTGATCATTTGATCTGGTACGTTCCATTTTATTTGATCAGGTACATTCCGTTTCACTTGATCAGGTACGTTCCGTTTCATTTGATCAGGTACGTTCCATTTCATTAGATCAGGTACGTTCCATTTCATTCGATCAGGTACGTTCCATTTCATTTGATCAGGTATGTTCCGTTTCATTTGATCATTTGATCAGGTACGTTCCGTTTCATTTGATCTGGTACGTTCCATTTCATTAGATCAGGTACGTTCCATTTCATTCGATCAGGTACGTTCCATTTCATTTGATCAGGTATGTTCCGTTTCATTTGATCATTTGATCAGGTATGTTCCATTTCATTTGATCAGGTACGTTCCATTTCATTTGATCAGGTACGTTCCATTTCATTTGATCAGGTACATTCAGTTTCATTTGACCAGGTACGTTCCGTTTCATTTGATCAGGTACGTTCCATTTCATTTGATCAAGTATGTTCCATTTCATTTGATCAGGTACGTTCCGTTTCATTTGATCAGGTACGTTCCATTTCATTTGATCATTTGATCAGGTACGTTCCATTTCATTTGATCAGGTAAGTTCTGTTTCATTTGATCATTTGATCTGGTACGTTCCATTTTATTTGATCAGGTACATTCCGTTTCACTTGATCAGGTACGTTCCGTTTCATTTGATCAGGTACGTTCCATTTCATTAGATCAGGTACGTTCCATTTCATTTGATCAGGTACGTTCCATTTCATTTGATCAGGTACGTTCCGTTTCATTCGATCAGGTACGTTCCATTTCATTTCATCAGGTACGTTCCATTTCATTTGATTTCATTTGATCAGGTACGTTCCATTTCATTTGAACAGGTACGTTCCGTTTCATTTGATAATTTGATCAGGTACGTTCCATTTCATTTGATCAGGTACGTTCCGTTTCACTTGATCACGTACGTTCCATTTCATTTGATCAGCTACGTTCCGTTTCATTCGATCAGGTACGTTCCATTTCATTTGATCAGGTATGTTCCGTTTCATTTGATCATTTGATCAGGTATGTTCCGTTTCATTTGATCAGGTACGTTCCGTTTCATTTGATCAGGTACGTTCCGTTTCATTTGATCAGGTACGTTCCATTTCATTTGATCAGGTACGTTCATTTCATTTGATCAGGTACGTTCCGTTTCATTTGATCATTTGATCAGGTACGTTCCGTTTCATTTGATCAGGTACGTTCCGTTTCATTTGATCATTTGATCAGGTACGTTCCGTTTCATTTGATCAGGTACGTTCCGTTTCATTTGATCATTTGATCAGGTACGTTCCATTTTATTTGATCAGGTACATTCCGTTTCATTTGATCAGGTACGTTCCATTTCATTTGATCAGGTACGTTCCATTTCATTTGATCAGGTACGTTCCATTTTATTTGATCAGGTACGTTCTGTTTCATTCGATCAGGTACGTTCCATTTCATTTGATCAGGTACGTTCCAATTCATTTGATCATTTGATCAGGTACGTTCCGTTTCATTCGATCAGGTACGTTCCATTTCATTTGATCAGGTTCGTTACGTTTCATTTGATAATTTGATCAGGTACGTTCCATTTCATTTGATCAGGTACGTTCCGTTTCATTTGATCAGGTACGTTCCATTTCATTTGATCAGGTACGTTCCATTTCATTTGATCATTTGATCAGGTACGTTCCATTTCATTCGATCAGGTACGTTCCATTTCAATTGATCAGGTACGTTCCGTTTCATTTGATAATTTGATCAGGTACGTTCCATTTCATTTGATCAGGTACGTTCCATTTAATTTGATCAGGTATGTTCCATTTCATTTGATCAGGTATGTTCCGTTTCATTTGATCATAGGTATGTTCCGTTTCATTTGATCAGGTACGTTCATTTTCATTTGATCAGGTACGTTCCGTTTCATTTGATCAGGTACGTTCCATTTATTTGATCAGGTACGTTCATTTCATTTGATCAGGTACGTTCCGTTTCATTTGATCATTTGATCAGGTACGTTCCGTTTCATTTGATCAGGTACGTTCCGTTTCATTTGATCATTTGATCAGGTACATTCCGTTTCATTCGATCAGGTACGTTCCATTTCATTTGATCAGGTTCGTTCCGTTTCATTTGATAATTTGATCAGGTACGTTCCATTTCATTTGATCAGGTACGTTCCGTTTCATTTGATCAGGTACGTTCCATTTCATTTGATCAGGTACGTTCCATTTCATTTGATCACGTACGTTCCATTTCATTTGATCAGGTACGTTCCATTTCATTTGATCAGGTACGTTCCATTTCATTTGATCAGGTACCTTCCGTTTCATTTGATCAGGTACGTTCCATATCATTTGATCAGGTACGTCCGATTTCATTTGATCAGGTACGTTCCATTTCATTCGATCAGGTACGTTCCATTTCATTTGATCAGGTATGTTCCATTTCATTTGATCATTTGATCAGGTACATTCCGTTTCATTTGATCAGGTACGTTCCGTTTCATTTGATCAGGTACGTTCTATTTCATTCGATCAGGTATGTTCCATTTCATTTGATCAGGTACGTTCCATTTCATTTGATCAGGTACGTTCCGTTTCATTTGATCAGGTACGTTCCGTTTCATTCGATCAGGTACGTTCCATTTCATTTGATCAGGTACGTTCCATTTCATTTGATCATTTGATCAGGTACGTTCCGTTTCATTCGATCAGGTACGTTCCATTTCATTTGATCAGGTTCGTTCCGTTTCATTTGATAATTTGATCAGGTACGTTCCATTTCATTTGATCAGGTACGTTCCGTTTCATTTGATCGGGTACGTTCCATTTCATTTGATCATTTGATCAGGTACGTTCCATTTCATTCGATCAGGTACGTTCCATTTCATTTGATCAGGTATGTTCCGTTGCATTTGATCATTTGATCAGGTATGTTCCTTTTCATTTGATCAGGTACGTTCCGTTTCATTTGATCAGGTACGTTCCGTTTCATTTGATCAGGTACGTTCCATTTCATTTGATCAGGTACGTTCATTTCATTTGATCAGGTACCTTCCGTTTCATTTGATCAGGTACGTTCCGTTTCATTTGATCATTTGATCAGGTATGTTCCATTTTATTTGATCAGGTACATTCCGTTTCATTTGATCAGGTACGTTCCATTTCATTTGATCAGGTACGTTCCATTTCATTTGATCAGGTACGTTCCATTTTATTTGATCAGGTACGTTCCGTTTCATTTGATCAGGTACATTCCGTTTCATTCGATCAGGTACGTACAATTTCATTTGATCATTTGATCAGGTACGTTCCGTTTCATTTGATCAGGTAATTTCAATTTCATTTGATCAGGTACGTTCCATTTCATTTCATCAGGTACGTTCCATTTCATTTGATCATTTGATCAGGTACGTTCCATTTCATTCGATCAGGTACGTTCCATTTCAATTGATCAGGTACGTTCCGTTTCATTTGATAATTTGATCAGGTACGTTCCATTTCATTTGATCAGGTATGTTCCATTTCATTTGATCAGGTACGTTCCATTTCATTTGATCAGGTATGTTCCGTTTCACTTGATCACTTACGTTCCATTTCATTTGATCAGGTACGTTCCGTTTCATTCGATCAGGTACGTTCCATTTCATTTGATCAGGTATGTTCCGTTTCATTTGATCATTTGATCAGGTACGTTCATTTTCATTTGATCAGGTACGTACCGTTTCATTTGATCAGGTACGTTCCATTTATTTGATCAGGTACGTTCATTTCATTTGATCAGGTATGTTCCGTTTCATTTGATCATTTGATCAGGTACGTTCCGTTTCATTTGATCAGGTACGTTCATTTCATTTGATCAGGTACGTTCCGTTTCATTTGATCATTTGATCAGGTACGTTCCGTTTCATTTGATCAGGTACGTTCCGTTTCATTTGATCATTTGATCAGGTACGTTCCATTTTATTTGATCAGGTACATTCCGTTTCATTTGATCAGGTACGTTCCATTTCATTTGATCAGGTACGTTCCATTTCATTTGATCAGGTACGTTCCATTTTATTTGATCAGGTACGTTCCGTTTCATTTGATCAGGTACATTCCGTTTCATTCGATCAGGTACGTACCATTTCATTTGATCATTTGATCAGGTACGTTCCGTTTCATTTGATCAGGTATGTTCAATTTCATTTGATCAGGTACGTTCCATTTCATTTCATCAGGTACGTTCCATTTCATTTGATCATTTGATCAGGTACGTTCCATTTCATTCGATCAGGTACGTTCCATTTCAATTGATCAGGTACGTTCCGTTTCATTTGATAATTTAAACAGGTACGTTCCATTTCATTTGATCAGGTACGTTCCATTTCATTTGATCAGGTACGTTCCATTTCATTTGATCAGGTATGTTCCGTTTCATTTGATCATTTGATCAGGTATGTTCCGTTTCATTTGATCAGGTACGTTCATTTTCATTTGATCAGGTACGTTCCGTTTCATTTGATCAGGTACGTTCCATTTATTTGATCAGGTACGTTCATTTCATTTGATCAGGTACGTTCCGTTTCATTTGATCATTTGATCAGGTACGTTCCGTTTCATTTGATCAGGTACGTTCCGTTTCATTTGATCATTTGATCAGGTACGTTCCATTTTATTTGATCAGGTACATTCCGTTTCATTTGATCAGGTACGTTCCATTTCATTTGATCATGTACGTTCCATTTCATTTGATCAGGTACGTTCCATTTTATTTGATCTGGTACGTTCCGTTTCAATTGATCTGGTACATTCCATTTCATTCGATCAGGTACGTTCCATTTCATTTGATCAGGTACGTACCATTTCATTTGATCATTTGATCAGGTACGTTCCATTTCATTTGATCAGGTATGTTCAATTTCATTTGATCAGGTACGTTCCATTTCATTTGATCAGGTACGTTCCGTTTCATTTGATCAGGTACGTTCCATTTCATTTGATCAGCTACGTTCCGTTTCATTTGATAATTTGATCAGGTACGTTCCGTTTCATTTGATCAGGTACGTTCCATTTCATTTGATCATTTGATCAGGTACGTTCCGTTTCATTTGATCGGGTACGTTCCGTTTCATTTGATCATTTCATCTGGTACGTTCCATTTTATTTGATCAGGTACATTCCGTTTCATTTGATCAGGTACGTTCCGTTTCATTTGATCAGGTACGTTCTATTTCATTCGATCAGGTATGTTCCATTTCATTTGATCAGGTACGTTCCATTTCATTTGATTAGGTATGTTCCGTTTCATTTGATCAGGTACGTTCCGTTTCATTCGATCAGGTACGTTCCATTTCATTTGATCAGGTACGTTCCATTTCATTTGATCATTTGATCAGGTCCGTTCCGTTTCATTCGATCAGGTACGTTCCATTTCATTTGATCAGGTTCGTTCCGTTTCATTTGATAATTTGATCAGGTACGTTCCATTTCATTTGATCAGGTACGTTCCGTTTCATTTGATCAGGTACGTTCCATTTCATTTGATCAGGTACGTTCCATTTCATTTGATCATTTGATCAGGTACTTTCCATTTCATTCGATCAGGTACGTTCCATTTCAATTGATCAGGTACGTTCCGTTTCATTTGATAATTTGATCAGGTACGTTCCATTTCATTTGATCAGGTACGTTCCATTTCATTTGATCAGGTATGTTCCGTTTCATTTGATCATAGGTATGTTCCGTTTCATTTGATCAGGTACGTTCATTTTCATTTGATCAGGTACGTTCCGTTTCATTTGATCAGGTACGTTCCATTTATTTGATCAGGTACGTTCATTTCATTTGATCAGGTACGTTCCGTTTCATTTGATCATTTGATCAGGTACGTTCCGTTTCATTTGATCAGGTACGTTCCATTTCATTTGATCAGGTACGTTCCCTTTCATTTGATCAGGTACGTTCCATTTCATTTGATCAGGTACGTTCCATTTCATTTGATCAGGTATGTTCCGTTTCATTTGATCATTTGATCAGGTATGTTCCGTTTCATTTGATCAGTTACGTTCATTTTCATTTGATCAGGTACGTTCCGTTTCATTTGATCAGGTACGTTCCATTTATTTGATCAGGTACGTTCATTTCATTTGATCAGGTACGTTCCGTTTCATTTGATCATTTGATCAGTTACGTTCCGTTTCATTTGATCAGGTACGTTCCGTTTCATTTGATCATTTGATCAGGTACGTTCCATTTTATTTGATCAGGTACATTCCGTTTCATTTGATCAGGTACGTTCCATTTCATTTGATCAGGTATGTTCCGTTTCATTTGATCATAGGTATGTTCCGTTTCATTTGATCAGGTACGTTCATTTTCATTTGATCAGGTACGTTCCGTTTCATTTGATCAGGTACGTTCCATTTATTTGATCAGGTACGTTCATTTCATTTGATCAGGTACGTTCCGTTTCATTTGATCATTTGATCAGGTACGTTCCGTTTCATTTGATCAGGTACGTTCCATTTCATTTGATCAGGTACGTTCCCTTTCATTTGATCAGGTACGTTCCATTTCATTTGATCAGGTACGTTCCATTTCATTTGATCAGGTATGTTCCGTTTCATTTGATCATTTGATCAGGTATGTTCCGTTTCATTTGATCAGGTACGTTCATTTTCATTTGATCAGGTACGTTCCGTTTCATTTGATCAGGTACGTTCCATTTATTTGATCAGGTACGTTCATTTCATTTGATCAGGTACGTTCCGTTTCATTTGATCATTTGATCAGTTACGTTCCGTTTCATTTGATCAGGTACGTTCCGTTTCATTTGATCATTTGATCAGGTACGTTCCATTTTATTTGATCAGGTACATTCCGTTTCATTTGATCAGGTACGTTCCATTTCATTTGATCATGTACGTTCCATTTCATTTGATCAGGTACGTTCCATTTTATTTGATCAGGTACGTTCCGTTTCAATTGATCTGGTACATTCCATTTCATTCGATCAGGTACGTTCCATTTCATTTGATCAGGTACGTACGATTTCATTTGATCATTTGATCAGGTACGTTCCGTTTCATTTGATCAGGTACGTTCCATTTATTTGATCAGGTACGTTCATTTCATTTGATCAGGTACGTTCCGTTTCATTTGATCATTTGATCAGGTACGTTCCGTTTCATTTGATCAGGTACGTTCCATTTCATTTGATCAGGTACGTTCCCTTTCATTTGATCAGGTACGTTCCATTTATTTGATCAGGTACGTTCATTTCATTTGATCAGGTACGTTCCGTTTCATTTGATCATTTGATCAGTTACGTTCCGTTTCATTTGATCAGGTACGTTCCGTTTCATTTGATCATTTGATCAGGTACGTTCCATTTTATTTGATCAGGTACATTCCGTTTCATTTGATCAGGTACGTTCCATTTCATTTGATCAGGTATGTTCCGTTTCATTTGATCATAGGTATGTTCCGTTTCATTTGATCAGGTACGTTCATTTTCATTTGATCAGGTACGTTCCGTTTCATTTGATCAGGTACGTTCCATTTATTTGATCAGGTACGTTCATTTCATTTGATCAGGTACGTTCCGTTTCATTTGATCATTTGATCAGGTACGTTCCGTTTCATTTGATCAGGTACGTTCCATTTCATTTGATCAGGTACGTTCCCTTTCATTTGATCAGGTACGTTCCATTTCATTTGATCAGGTACGTTCCATTTCATTTGATCAGGTATGTTCCGTTTCATTTGATCATTTGATCAGGTATGTTCCGTTTCATTTGATCAGGTACGTTCATTTTCATTTGATCAGGTACGTTCCGTTTCATTTGATCAGGTACGTTCCATTTATTTGATCAGGTACGTTCATTTCATTTGATCAGGTACGTTCCGTTTCATTTGATCATTTGATCAGTTACGTTCCGTTTCATTTGATCAGGTACGTTCCGTTTCATTTGATCATTTGATCAGGTACGTTCCATTTTATTTGATCAGGTACATTCCGTTTCATTTGATCAGGTACGTTCCATTTCATTTGATCATGTACGTTCCATTTCATTTGATCAGGTACGTTCCATTTTATTTGATCAGGTACGTTCCGTTTCAATTGATCTGGTACATTCCATTTCATTCGATCAGGTACGTTCCATTTCATTTGATCAGGTACGTACCATTTCATTTGATCATTTGATCAGGTACGTTCCATTTCATTTGATCAGGTATGTTCAATTTCATTTGATCAGGTACGTTCCATTTCATTTGATCAGGTACGTTCCGTTTCATTTGATCAGGTACGTTCCATTTCATTTGATCAGCTACGTTCCGTTTCATTTGATCATTTGATCAGGTACGTTCCGTTTCATTTGATCAGGTACGTTCCATTTCATTTGATCATTTGATCAGGTACGTTCCGTTTCATTTGATCGGGTACGTTCCGTTTCATTTGATCATTTCATCTGGTACGTTCCATTTTATTTGATCAGGTACATTCCGTTTCATTTGATCAGGTACGTTCCGTTTCATTTGATCAGGTACGTTCCATTTCATTTGATCAGGTACGTTCCGTTTCATTTGATCAGGTACGTTCCGTTTCATTCGATCAGGTACGTTCCATTTCATTTGATCAGGTACGTTCCATTTCATTTGATCATTTGATCAGGTACGTTCCGTTTCATTCGATCAGGTACGTTCCATTTCATTTGATCAGGTTCGTTCCGTTTCATTTGATAATTTGATCAGGTACGTTCCATTTCATTTGATCAGGTACGTTCCGTTTCATTTGATCGGGTACGTTCCATTTCATTTGATCAGGTACATTCAGTTTCATTTGACCAGGTACGTTCCGTTTCATTTGATCAGGTACGTTCCGTTTCATTTGATCAAGTATGTTCCATTTCATTTGATCAGGTACGTTCCGTTTCATTTGATCAGGTACGTTCCATTTCATTTGATCATTTGATCAGGTACGTTCCGTTTCATTTGATCAGGTAAGTTCCGTTTCATTTGATCATTTGATCTGGTACGTTCCATTTTATTTGATCAGGTACATTCCGTTTCACTTGATCAGGTACGTTCCGTTTCATTTGATCAGGTACGTTCCATTTCATTAGATCAGGTACGTTCCATTTCATTCGATCAGGTACGTTCCATTTCATTTGATCAGGTATGTTCCGTTTCATTTGATCATTTGATCAGGTACGTTCCGTTTCATTTGATCTGGTACGTTCCATTTCATTAGATCAGGTACGTTCCATTTCATTCGATCAGGTACGTTCCATTTCATTTGATCAGGTATGTTCCGTTTCATTTGATCAGGTACGTTCCATTTCATTTGATCAGGTACGTTCCATTTCATTTGATCAGGTACATTCAGTTTCATTTGACCAGGTACGTTCCGTTTCATTTGATCAGGTACGTTCCATTTCATTTGATCAAGTATGTTCCATTTCATTTGATCAGGTACGTTCCGTTTCATTTGATCAGGTACGTTCCATTTCATTTGATCATTTGATCAGGTACGTTCCATTTCATTTGATCAGGTAAGTTCTGTTTCATTTGATCATTTGATCTGGTACGTTCCATTTTATTTGATCAGGTACATTCCGTTTCACTTGATCAGGTACGTTCCGTTTCATTTGATCAGGTACGTTCCATTTCATTAGATCAGGTACGTTCCATTTCATTTGATCAGGTACGTTCCATTTCATTTGATCAGGTACGTTCCGTTTCATTCGATCAGGTACGTTCCATTTCATTTCATCAGGTACGTTCCATTTCATTTGATTTCATTTGATCAGGTACGTTCCATTTCATTTGAACAGGTACGTTCCGTTTCATTTGATAATTTGATCAGGTACGTTCCATTTCATTTGATCAGGTACGTTCCGTTTCACTTGATCACGTACGTTCCATTTCATTTGATCAGCTACGTTCCGTTTCATTCGATCAGGTACGTTCCATTTCATTTGATCAGGTATGTTCCGTTTCATTTGATCATTTGATCAGGTATGTTCCGTTTCATTTGATCAGGTACGTTCCATTTCAATTGATCAGGTACGTTCCGTTTCATTTGATAATTTGATCAGGTACGTTCCATTTCATTTGATCAGGTACGTTCCATTTAATTTGATCAGGTATGTTCCATTTCATTTGATCAGGTATGTTCCGTTTCATTTGATCATAGGTATGTTCCGTTTCATTTGATCAGGTACGTTCATTTTCATTTGATCAGGTACGTTCCGTTTCATTTGATCAGGTACGTTCCATTTATTTGATCAGGTACGTTCATTTCATTTGATCAGGTACGTTCCGTTTCATTTGATCATTTGATCAGGTACGTTCCGTTTCATTTGATCAGGTACGTTCCGTTTCATTTGATCATTTGATCAGGTACATTCCGTTTCATTCGATCAGGTACGTTCCATTTCATTTGATCAGGTTCGTTCCGTTTCATTTGATAATTTGATCAGGTACGTTCCATTTCATTTGATCAGGTACGTTCCGTTTCATTTGATCAGGTACGTTCCATTTCATTTGATCAGGTACGTTCCATTTCATTTGATCACGTACGTTCCATTTCATTTGATCAGGTACGTTCCATTTCATTTGATCAGGTACGTTCCATTTCATTTGATCAGGTACCTTCCGTTTCATTTGATCAGGTACGTTCCATATCATTTGATCAGGTACGTCCGATTTCATTTGATCAGGTACGTTCCATTTCATTCGATCAGGTACGTTCCATTTCATTTGATCAGGTATGTTCCATTTCATTTGATCATTTGATCAGGTACATTCCGTTTCATTTGATCAGGTACGTTCCGTTTCATTTGATCAGGTACGTTCTATTTCATTCGATCAGGTATGTTCCATTTCATTTGATCAGGTACGTTCCATTTCATTTGATCAGGTACGTTCCGTTTCATTTGATCAGGTACGTTCCGTTTCATTCGATCAGGTACGTTCCATTTCATTTGATCAGGTACGTTCCATTTCATTTGATCATTTGATCAGGTACGTTCCGTTTCATTCGATCAGGTACGTTCCATTTCATTTGATCAGGTTCGTTCCGTTTCATTTGATAATTTGATCAGGTACGTTCCATTTCATTTGATCAGGTACGTTCCGTTTCATTTGATCGGGTACGTTCCATTTCATTTGATCATTTGATCAGGTACGTTCCATTTCATTCGATCAGGTACGTTCCATTTCATTTGATCAGGTATGTTCCGTTGCATTTGATCATTTGATCAGGTATGTTCCTTTTCATTTGATCAGGTACGTTCCGTTTCATTTGATCAGGTACGTTCCGTTTCATTTGATCAGGTACGTTCCATTTCATTTGATCAGGTACGTTCATTTCATTTGATCAGGTACCTTCCGTTTCATTTGATCAGGTACGTTCCGTTTCATTTGATCATTTGATCAGGTACGTTCCATTTTATTTGATCAGGTACATTCCGTTTCATTTGATCAGGTACGTTCCATTTCATTTGATCAGGTACGTTCCATTTCATTTGATCAGGTACGTTCCATTTTATTTGATCAGGTACGTTCCGTTTCATTTGATCAGGTACATTCCGTTTCATTCGATCAGGTACGTACAATTTCATTTGATCATTTGATCAGGTACGTTCCGTTTCATTTGATCAGGTAATTTCAATTTCATTTGATCAGGTACGTTCCATTTCATTTCATCAGGTACGTTCCATTTCATTTGATCATTTGATCAGGTACGTTCCATTTCATTCGATCAGGTACGTTCCATTTCAATTGATCAGGTACGTTCCGTTTCATTTGATAATTTGATCAGGTACGTTCCATTTCATTTGATCAGGTATGTTCCATTTCATTTGATCAGGTACGTTCCATTTCATTTGATCAGGTATGTTCCGTTTCACTTGATCACTTACGTTCCGTTTCATTTGATCAGGTACGTTCCATTTCATTTGATCATTTGATCAGGTACGTTCCGTTTCATTTGATCGGGTACGTTCCGTTTCATTTGATCATTTCATCTGGTACGTTCCATTTTATTTGATCAGGTACATTCCGTTTCATTTGATCAGGTACGTTCCGTTTCATTTGATCAGGTACGTTCCATTTCATTTGATCAGGTACGTTCCGTTTCATTTGATCAGGTACGTTCCGTTTCATTCGATCAGGTACGTTCCATTTCATTTGATCAGGTACGTTCCATTTCATTTGATCATTTGATCAGGTACGTTCCGTTTCATTCGATCAGGTACGTTCCATTTCATTTGATCAGGTTCGTTCCGTTTCATTTGATAATTTGATCAGGTACGTTCCATTTCATTTGATCAGGTACGTTCCGTTTCATTTGATCGGGTACGTTCCATTTCATTTGATCAGGTACATTCAGTTTCATTTGACCAGGTACGTTCCGTTTCATTTGATCAGGTACGTTCCGTTTCATTTGATCAAGTATGTTCCATTTCATTTGATCAGGTACGTTCCGTTTCATTTGATCAGGTACGTTCCATTTCATTTGATCATTTGATCAGGTACGTTCCGTTTCATTTGATCAGGTAAGTTCCGTTTCATTTGATAATTTGATCTGGTACGTTCCATTTTATTTGATCAGGTACATTCCGTTTCACTTGATCAGGTACGTTCCGTTTCATTTGATCAGGTACGTTCCATTTCATTAGATCAGGTACGTTCCATTTCATTCGATCAGGTACGTTCCATTTCATTTGATCAGGTATGTTCCGTTTCATTTGATCATTTGATCAGGTATGTTCCGTTTCATTTGATCAGTTACGTTCATTTTCATTTGATCAGGTACGTTCCGTTTCATTTGATCAGGTACGTTCCATTTATTTGATCAGGTACGTTCATTTCATTTGATCAGGTACGTTCCGTTTCATTTGATCATTTGATCAGTTACGTTCCGTTTCATTTGATCAGGTACGTTCCGTTTCATTTGATCATTTGATCAGGTACGTTCCATTTTATTTGATCAGGTACATTCCGTTTCATTTGATCAGGTACGTTCCATTTCATTTGATCAGGTATGTTCCGTTTCATTTGATCATAGGTATGTTCCGTTTCATTTGATCAGGTACGTTCATTTTCATTTGATCAGGTACGTTCCGTTTCATTTGATCAGGTACGTTCCATTTATTTGATCAGGTACGTTCATTTCATTTGATCAGGTACGTTCCGTTTCATTTGATCATTTGATCAGGTACGTTCCGTTTCATTTGATCAGGTACGTTCCATTTCATTTGATCAGGTACGTTCCCTTTCATTTGATCAGGTACGTTCCATTTCATTTGATCAGGTACGTTCCATTTCATTTGATCAGGTATGTTCCGTTTCATTTGATCATTTGATCAGGTATGTTCCGTTTCATTTGATCAGGTACGTTCATTTTCATTTGATCAGGTACGTTCCGTTTCATTTGATCAGGTACGTTCCATTTATTTGATCAGGTACGTTCATTTCATTTGATCAGGTACGTTCCGTTTCATTTGATCATTTGATCAGTTACGTTCCGTTTCATTTGATCAGGTACGTTCCGTTTCATTTGATCATTTGATCAGGTACGTTCCATTTTATTTGATCAGGTACATTCCGTTTCATTTGATCAGGTACGTTCCATTTCATTTGATCATGTACGTTCCATTTCATTTGATCAGGTACGTTCCATTTTATTTGATCAGGTACGTTCCGTTTCAATTGATCTGGTACATTCCATTTCATTCGATCAGGTACGTTCCATTTCATTTGATCAGGTACGTACCATTTCATTTGATCATTTGATCAGGTACGTTCCATTTCATTTGATCAGGTATGTTCAATTTCATTTGATCAGGTACGTTCCATTTCATTTGATCAGGTACGTTCCGTTTCATTTGATCAGGTACGTTCCATTTCATTTGATCAGCTACGTTCCGTTTCATTTGATCATTTGATCAGGTACGTTCCGTTTCATTTGATCAGGTACGTTCCATTTCATTTGATCATTTGATCAGGTACGTTCCGTTTCATTTGATCGGGTACGTTCCGTTTCATTTGATCATTTCATCTGGTACGTTCCATTTTATTTGATCAGGTACATTCCGTTTCATTTGATCAGGTACGTTCCGTTTCATTTGATCAGGTACGTTCCATTTCATTTGATCAGGTACGTTCCGTTTCATTTGATCAGGTACGTTCCGTTTCATTCGATCAGGTACGTTCCATTTCATTTGATCAGGTACGTTCCATTTCATTTGATCATTTGATCAGGTACGTTCCGTTTCATTCGATCAGGTACGTTCCATTTCATTTGATCAGGTTCGTTCCGTTTCATTTGATAATTTGATCAGGTACGTTCCATTTCATTTGATCAGGTACGTTCCGTTTCATTTGATCGGGTACGTTCCATTTCATTTGATCAGGTACATTCAGTTTCATTTGACCAGGTACGTTCCGTTTCATTTGATCAGGTACGTTCCGTTTCATTTGATCAAGTATGTTCCATTTCATTTGATCAGGTACGTTCCGTTTCATTTGATCAGGTACGTTCCATTTCATTTGATCATTTGATCAGGTACGTTCCGTTTCATTTGATCAGGTAAGTTCCGTTTCATTTGATCATTTGATCTGGTACGTTCCATTTTATTTGATCAGGTACATTCCGTTTCACTTGATCAGGTACGTTCCGTTTCATTTGATCAGGTACGTTCCATTTCATTAGATCAGGTACGTTCCATTTCATTCGATCAGGTACGTTCCATTTCATTTGATCAGGTATGTTCCGTTTCATTTGATCATTTGATCAGGTACGTTCCGTTTCATTTGATCTGGTACGTTCCATTTCATTAGATCAGGTACGTTCCATTTCATTCGATCAGGTACGTTCCATTTCATTTGATCAGGTATGTTCCGTTTCATTTGATCATTTGATCAGGTATGTTCCATTTCATTTGATCAGGTACGTTCCATTTCATTTGATCAGGTACGTTCCATTTCATTTGATCAGGTACATTCAGTTTCATTTGACCAGGTACGTTCCGTTTCATTTGATCAGGTACGTTCCATTTCATTTGATCAAGTATGTTCCATTTCATTTGATCAGGTACGTTCCGTTTCATTTGATCAGGTACGTTCCATTTCATTTGATCATTTGATCAGGTACGTTCCATTTCATTTGATCAGGTAAGTTCTGTTTCATTTGATCATTTGATCTGGTACGTTCCATTTTATTTGATCAGGTACATTCCGTTTCACTTGATCAGGTACGTTCCGTTTCATTTGATCAGGTACGTTCCATTTCATTAGATCAGGTACGTTCCATTTCATTTGATCAGGTACGTTCCATTTCATTTGATCAGGTACGTTCCGTTTCATTCGATCAGGTACGTTCCATTTCATTTCATCAGGTACGTTCCATTTCATTTGATTTCATTTGATCAGGTACGTTCCATTTCATTTGAACAGGTACGTTCCGTTTCATTAGATAATTTGATCAGGTACGTTCCATTTCATTTGATCAGGTACGTTCCGTTTCACTTGATCACGTACGTTCCATTTCATTTGATCAGCTACGTTCCGTTTCATTCGATCAGGTACGTTCCATTTCATTTGATCAGGTATGTTCCGTTTCATTTGATCATTTGATCAGGTATGTTCCGTTTCATTTGATCAGGTACGTTCCGTTTCATTTGATCAGGTACGTTCCGTTTCATTTGATCAGGTACGTTCCATTTCATTTGATCAGGTACGTTCATTTCATTTGATCAGGTACGTTCCGTTTCATTTGATCATTTGATCAGGTACGTTCCGTTTCATTTGATCAGGTACGTTCCGTTTCATTTGATCATTTGATCAGGTACGTTCCGTTTCATTTGATCAGGTACGTTCCGTTTCATTTGATCATTTGATCAGGTACGTTCCATTTTATTTGATCAGGTACATTCCGTTTCATTTGATCAGGTACGTTCCATTTCATTTGATCAGGTACGTTCCATTTCATTTGATCAGGTACGTTCCATTTTATTTGATCAGGTACGTTCTGTTTCATTCGATCAGGTACGTTCCATTTCATTTGATCAGGTACGTTCCAATTCATTTGATCATTTGATCAGGTACGTTCCGTTTCATTCGATCAGGTACGTTCCATTTCATTTGATCAGGTTCGTTACGTTTCATTTGATAATTTGATCAGGTACGTTCCATTTCATTTGATCAGGTACGTTCCGTTTCATTTGATCAGGTACGTTCCATTTCATTTGATCAGGTACGTTCCATTTCATTTGATCATTTGATCAGGTACGTTCCATTTCATTCGATCAGGTACGTTCCATTTCAATTGATCAGGTACGTTCCGTTTCATTTGATAATTTGATCAGGTACGTTCCATTTCATTTGATCAGGTACGTTCCATTTAATTTGATCAGGTATGTTCCATTTCATTTGATCAGGTATGTTCCGTTTCATTTGATCATAGGTATGTTCCGTTTCATTTGATCAGGTACGTTCATTTTCATTTGATCAGGTACGTTCCGTTTCATTTGATCAGGTACGTTCCATTTATTTGATCAGGTACGTTCATTTCATTTGATCAGGTACGTTCCGTTTCATTTGATCATTTGATCAGGTACGTTCCGTTTCATTTGATCAGGTACGTTCCGTTTCATTTGATCATTTGATCAGGTACATTCCGTTTCATTCGATCAGGTACGTTCCATTTCATTTGATCAGGTTCGTTCCGTTTCATTTGATAATTTGATCAGGTACGTTCCATTTCATTTGATCAGGTACGTTCCGTTTCATTTGATCAGGTACGTTCCATTTCATTTGATCAGGTACGTTCCATTTCATTTGATCACGTACGTTCCATTTCATTTGATCAGGTACGTTCCATTTCATTTGATCAGGTACGTTCCATTTCATTTGATCAGGTACCTTCCGTTTCATTTGATCAGGTACGTTCCATATCATTTGATCAGGTACGTCCGATTTCATTTGATCAGGTACGTTCCATTTCATTCGATCAGGTACGTTCCATTTCATTTGATCAGGTATGTTCCATTTCATTTGATCATTTGATCAGGTACATTCCGTTTCATTTGATCAGGTACGTTCCGTTTCATTTGATCAGGTACGTTCTATTTCATTCGATCAGGTATGTTCCATTTCATTTGATCAGGTACGTTCCATTTCATTTGATCAGGTACGTTCCGTTTCATTTGATCAGGTACGTTCCGTTTCATTCGATCAGGTACGTTCCATTTCATTTGATCAGGTACGTTCCATTTCATTTGATCATTTGATCAGGTACGTTCCGTTTCATTCGATCAGGTACGTTCCATTTCATTTGATCAGGTTCGTTCCGTTTCATTTGATAATTTGATCAGGTACGTTCCATTTCATTTGATCAGGTACGTTCCGTTTCATTTGATCGGGTACGTTCCATTTCATTTGATCATTTGATCAGGTACGTTCCATTTCATTCGATCAGGTACGTTCCATTTCATTTGATCAGGTATGTTCCGTTGCATTTGATCATTTGATCAGGTATGTTCCTTTTCATTTGATCAGGTACGTTCCGTTTCATTTGATCAGGTACGTTCCGTTTCATTTGATCAGGTACGTTCCATTTCATTTGATCAGGTACGTTCATTTCATTTGATCAGGTACCTTCCGTTTCATTTGATCAGGTACGTTCCGTTTCATTTGATCATTTGATCAGGTACGTTCCATTTTATTTGATCAGGTACATTCCGTTTCATTTGATCAGGTACGTTCCATTTCATTTGATCAGGTACGTTCCATTTCATTTGATCAGGTACGTTCCATTTTATTTGATCAGGTACGTTCCGTTTCATTTGATCAGGTACATTCCGTTTCATTCGATCAGGTACGTACAATTTCATTTGATCATTTGATCAGGTACGTTCCGTTTCATTTGATCAGGTAATTTCAATTTCATTTGATCAGGTACGTTCCATTTCATTTCATCAGGTACGTTCCATTTCATTTGATCATTTGATCAGGTACGTTCCATTTCATTCGATCAGGTACGTTCCATTTCAATTGATCAGGTACGTTCCGTTTCATTTGATAATTTGATCAGGTACGTTCCATTTCATTTGATCAGGTATGTTCCATTTCATTTGATCAGGTACGTTCCATTTCATTTGATCAGGTATGTTCCGTTTCACTTGATCACTTACGTTCCGTTTCATTTGATCAGGTACGTTCCATTTCATTTGATCATTTGATCAGGTACGTTCCGTTTCATTTGATCGGGTACGTTCCGTTTCATTTGATCATTTCATCTGGTACGTTCCATTTTATTTGATCAGGTACATTCCGTTTCATTTGATCAGGTACGTTCCGTTTCATTTGATCAGGTACGTTCCATTTCATTTGATCAGGTACGTTCCGTTTCATTTGATCAGGTACGTTCCGTTTCATTCGATCAGGTACGTTCCATTTCATTTGATCAGGTACGTTCCATTTCATTTGATCATTTGATCAGGTACGTTCCGTTTCATTCGATCAGGTACGTTCCATTTCATTTGATCAGGTTCGTTCCGTTTCATTTGATAATTTGATCAGGTACGTTCCATTTCATTTGATCAGGTACGTTCCGTTTCATTTGATCGGGTACGTTCCATTTCATTTGATCAGGTACATTCAGTTTCATTTGACCAGGTACGTTCCGTTTCATTTGATCAGGTACGTTCCGTTTCATTTGATCAAGTATGTTCCATTTCATTTGATCAGGTACGTTCCGTTTCATTTGATCAGGTACGTTCCATTTCATTTGATCATTTGATCAGGTACGTTCCGTTTCATTTGATCAGGTAAGTTCCGTTTCATTTGATCATTTGATCTGGTACGTTCCATTTTATTTGATCAGGTACATTCCGTTTCACTTGATCAGGTACGTTCCGTTTCATTTGATCAGGTACGTTCCATTTCATTAGATCAGGTAGGTTCCATTTCATTCGATCAGGTACGTTCCATTTCATTTGATCAGGTATGTTCCGTTTCATTTGATCATTTGATCAGGTACGTTCCGTTTCATTTGATCTGGTACGTTCCATTTCATTAGATCAGGTACGTTCCATTTCATTCGATCAGGTACGTTCCATTTCATTTGATCAGGTATGTTCCGTTTCATTTGATCATTTGATCAGGTATGTTCCATTTCATTTGATCAGGTACGTTCCATTTCATTTGATCAGGTACGTTCCATTTCATTTGATCAGGTACATTCAGTTTCATTTGACCAGGTACGTTCCGTTTCATTTGATCAGGTACGTTCCATTTCATTTGATCAAGTATGTTCCATTTCATTTGATCAGGTACGTTCCGTTTCATTTGATCAGGTACGTTCCATTTCATTTGATCATTTGATCAGGTACGTTCCATTTCATTTGATCAGGTAAGTTCTGTTTCATTTGATCATTTGATCTGGTACGTTCCATTTTATTTGATCAGGTACATTCCGTTTCACTTGATCAGGTACGTTCCGTTTCATTTGATCAGGTACGTTCCATTTCATTAGATCAGGTACGTTCCATTTCATTTGATCAGGTACGTTCCATTTCATTTGATCAGGTACGTTCCGTTTCATTCGATCAGGTACGTTCCATTTCATTTCATCAGGTACGTTCCATTTCATTTGATTTCATTTGATCAGGTACGTTCCATTTCATTTGAACAGGTACGTTCCGTTTCATTAGATAATTTGATCAGGTACGTTCCATTTCATTTGATCAGGTACGTTCCGTTTCACTTGATCACGTACGTTCCATTTCATTTGATCAGCTACGTTCCGTTTCATTCGATCAGGTACGTTCCATTTCATTTGATCAGGTATGTTCCGTTTCATTTGATCATTTGATCAGGTATGTTCCGTTTCATTTGATCAGGTACGTTCCGTTTCATTTGATCAGGTACGTTCCGTTTCATTTGATCAGGTACGTTCCATTTCATTTGATCAGGTACGTTCATTTCATTTGATCAGGTACGTTCCGTTTCATTTGATCATTTGATCAGGTACGTTCCGTTTCATTTGATCAGGTACGTTCCGTTTCATTTGATCATTTGATCAGGTACGTTCCGTTTCATTTGATCAGGTACGTTCCGTTTCATTTGATCATTTGATCAGGTACGTTCCATTTTATTTGATCAGGTACATTCCGTTTCATTTGATCAGGTACGTTCCATTTCATTTGATCAGGTACGTTCCATTTCATTTGATCAGGTACGTTCCATTTTATTTGATCAGGTACGTTCTGTTTCATTCGATCAGGTACGTTCCATTTCATTTGATCAGGTACGTTCCAATTCATTTGATCATTTGATCAGGTACGTTCCGTTTCATTCGATCAGGTACGTTCCATTTCATTTGATCAGGTTCGTTACGTTTCATTTGATAATTTGATCAGGTACGTTCCATTTCATTTGATCAGGTACGTTCCGTTTCATTTGATCAGGTACGTTCCATTTCATTTGATCAGGTACGTTCCATTTCATTTGATCATTTGATCAGGTACGTTCCATTTCATTCGATCAGGTACGTTCCATTTCAATTGATCAGGTACGTTCCGTTTCATTTGATAATTTGATCAGGTACGTTCCATTTCATTTGATCAGGTACGTTCCATTTAATTTGATCAGGTATGTTCCATTTCATTTGATCAGGTATGTTCCGTTTCATTTGATCATAGGTATGTTCCGTTTCATTTGATCAGGTACGTTCATTTTCATTTGATCAGGTACGTTCCGTTTCATTTGATCAGGTACGTTCCATTTATTTGATCAGGTACGTTCATTTCATTTGATCAGGTACGTTCCGTTTCATTTGATCATTTGATCAGGTACGTTCCGTTTTATTTGATCAGGTACGTTCCGTTTCATTTGATCATTTGATCAGGTACATTCCGTTTCATTCGATCAGGTACGTTCCATTTCATTTGATCAGGTTCGTTCCGTTTCATTTGATAATTTGATCAGGTACGTTCCATTTCATTTGATCAGGTACGTTCCGTTTCATTTGATCAGGTACGTTCCATTTCATTTGATCAGGTACGTTCCATTTCATTTGATCACGTACGTTCCATTTCATTTGATCAGGTACGTTCCATTTCATTTGATCAGGTACGTTCCATTTCATTTGATCAGGTACCTTCCGTTTCATTTGATCAGGTACGTTCCATATCATTTGATCAGGTACGTCCGATTTCATTTGATCAGGTACGTTCCATTTCATTCGATCAGGTACGTTCCATTTCATTTGATCAGGTATGTTCCATTTCATTTGATCATTTGATCAGGTACATTCCGTTTCATTTGATCAGGTACGTTCCGTTTCATTTGATCAGGTACGTTCTATTTCATTCGATCAGGTATGTTCCATTTCATTTGATCAGGTACGTTCCATTTCATTTGATCAGGTACGTTCCGTTTCATTTGATCAGGTACGTTCCGTTTCATTCGATCAGGTACGTTCCATTTCATTTGATCAGGTACGTTCCATTTCATTTGATCATTTGATCAGGTACGTTCCGTTTCATTCGATCAGGTACGTTCCATTTCATTTGATCAGGTTCGTTCCGTTTCATTTGATAATTTGATCAGGTACGTTCCATTTCATTTGATCAGGTACGTTCCGTTTCATTTGATCGGGTACGTTCCATTTCATTTGATCATTTGATCAGGTACGTTCCATTTCATTCGATCAGGTACGTTCCATTTCATTTGATCAGGTATGTTCCGTTGCATTTGATCATTTGATCAGGTATGTTCCTTTTCATTTGATCAGGTACGTTCCGTTTCATTTGATCAGGTACGTTCCGTTTCATTTGATCAGGTACGTTCCATTTCATTTGATCAGGTACGTTCATTTCATTTGATCAGGTACCTTCCGTTTCATTTGATCAGGTACGTTCCGTTTCATTTGATCATTTGATCAGGTACGTTCCATTTTATTTGATCAGGTACATTCCGTTTCATTTGATCAGGTACGTTCCATTTCATTTGATCAGGTACGTTCCATTTCATTTGATCAGGTACGTTCCATTTTATTTGATCAGGTACGTTCCGTTTCATTTGATCAGGTACATTCCGTTTCATTCGATCAGGTACGTACAATTTCATTTGATCATTTGATCAGGTACGTTCCGTTTCATTTGATCAGGTAATTTCAATTTCATTTGATCAGGTACGTTCCATTTCATTTCATCAGGTACGTTCCATTTCATTTGATCATTTGATCAGGTACGTTCCATTTCATTCGATCAGGTACGTTCCATTTCAATTGATCAGGTACGTTCCGTTTCATTTGATAATTTGATCAGGTACGTTCCATTTCATTTGATCAGGTATGTTCCATTTCATTTGATCAGGTACGTTCCATTTCATTTGATCAGGTATGTTCCGTTTCACTTGATCACTTACGTTCCGTTTCATTTGATCAGGTACGTTCCATTTCATTTGATCATTTGATCAGGTACGTTCCGTTTCATTTGATCGGGTACGTTCCGTTTCATTTGATCATTTCATCTGGTACGTTCCATTTTATTTGATCAGGTACATTCCGTTTCATTTGATCAGGTACGTTCCGTTTCATTTGATCAGGTACGTTCCATTTCATTTGATCAGGTACGTTCCGTTTCATTTGATCAGGTACGTTCCGTTTCATTCGATCAGGTACGTTCCATTTCATTTGATCAGGTACGTTCCATTTCATTTGATCATTTGATCAGGTACGTTCCGTTTCATTCGATCAGGTACGTTCCATTTCATTTGATCAGGTTCGTTCCGTTTCATTTGATAATTTGATCAGGTACGTTCCATTTCATTTGATCAGGTACGTTCCGTTTCATTTGATCGGGTACGTTCCATTTCATTTGATCAGGTACATTCAGTTTCATTTGACCAGGTACGTTCCGTTTCATTTGATCAGGTACGTTCCGTTTCATTTGATCAAGTATGTTCCATTTCATTTGATCAGGTACGTTCCGTTTCATTTGATCAGGTACGTTCCATTTCATTTGATCATTTGATCAGGTACGTTCCGTTTCATTTGATCAGGTAAGTTCCGTTTCATTTGATCATTTGATCTGGTACGTTCCATTTTATTTGATCAGGTACATTCCGTTTCACTTGATCAGGTACGTTCCGTTTCATTTGATCAGGTACGTTCCATTTCATTAGATCAGGTAGGTTCCATTTCATTCGATCAGGTACGTTCCATTTCATTTGATCAGGTATGTTCCGTTTCATTTGATCATTTGATCAGGTACGTTCCGTTTCATTTGATCTGGTACGTTCCATTTCATTAGATCAGGTACGTTCCATTTCATTCGATCAGGTACGTTCCATTTCATTTGATCAGGTATGTTCCGTTTCATTTGATCATTTGATCAGGTATGTTCCATTTCATTTGATCAGGTACGTTCCATTTCATTTGATCAGGTACGTTCCATTTCATTTGATCAGGTACATTCAGTTTCATTTGACCAGGTACATTCCGTTTCATTTGATCAGGTACGTTCCATTTCATTTGATCAAGTATGTTCCATTTCATTTGATCAGGTACGTTCCGTTTCATTTGATCAGGTACGTTCCATTTCATTTGATCATTTGATCAGGTACGTTCCATTTCATTTGATCAGGTAAGTTCTGTTTCATTTGATCATTTGATCTGGTACGTTCCATTTTATTTGATCAGGTACATTCCGTTTCACTTGATCAGGTACGTTCCGTTTCATTTGATCAGGTACGTTCCATTTCATTAGATCAGGTACGTTCCATTTCATTTGATCAGGTACGTTCCATTTCATTTGATCAGGTACGTTCCGTTTCATTCGATCAGGTACGTTCCATTTCATTTCATCAGGTACGTTCCATTTCATTTGATTTCATTTGATCAGGTACGTTCCATTTCATTTGAACAGGTACGTTCCGTTTCATTTGATAATTTGATCAGGTACGTTCCATTTCATTTGATCAGGTACGTTCCGTTTCACTTGATCACGTACGTTCCATTTCATTTGATCAGCTACGTTCCGTTTCATTCGATCAGGTACGTTCCATTTCATTTGATCAGGTATGTTCCGTTTCATTTGATCATTTGATCAGGTATGTTCCGTTTCATTTGATCAGGTACGTTCCGTTTCATTTGATCAGGTACGTTCCGTTTCATTTGATCAGGTACGTTCCATTTCATTTGATCAGGTACGTTCATTTCATTTGATCAGGTACGTTCCGTTTCATTTGATCATTTGATCAGGTACGTTCCGTTTCATTTGATCAGGTACGTTCCGTTTCATTTGATCATTTGATCAGGTACGTTCCGTTTCATTTGATCAGGTACGTTCCGTTTCATTTGATCATTTGATCAGGTACGTTCCATTTTATTTGATCAGGTACATTCCGTTTCATTTGATCAGGTACGTTCCGTTTCATTTGATCAGGTACGTTCCATTTCATTAGATCAGGTACGTTCCATTTCATTCGATCAGGTACGTTCCATTTCATTTGATCAGGTATGTTCCGTTTCATTTGATCATTTGATCAGGTATGTTCCATTTCATTTGATCAGGTACGTTCCATTTCATTTGATCAGGTACGTTCCATTTCATTTGATCAGGTACATTCAGTTTCATTTGACCAGGTACGTTCCGTTTCATTTGATCAGGTACGTTCCATTTCATTTGATCAAGTATGTTCCATTTCATTTGATCAGGTACGTTCCGTTTCATTTGATCAGGTACGTTCCGTTTCATTTGATAATTTGATCAGGTACGTTCCATTTCATTTGATCAGGTACGTTCCATTTCATTTGATCAGGTATGTTCCGTTGCATTTGATCATTTGATCAGGTACGTTCCATTTCATTCGATCAGGTACGTTCCATTTCATTTGATCAGGTATGTTCCGTTGCATTTGATCATTTGATCAGGTATGTTCCTTTTCATTTGATCAGGTACGTTCCGTTTCATTTGATCAGGTACGTTCCGTTTCATTTGATCAGGTACGTTCCATTTCATTTGATCAGGTACGTTCATTTCATTTGATCAGGTACGTTCCGTTTCATTTGATCATTTGATCAGGTACCTTCCGTTTCATTTGATCAGGTACGTTCCGTTTCATTTGATCATTTGATCAGGTACGTTCCATTTTATTTGATCAGGTACATTCCGTTTCATTTGATCAGGTACGTTCCATTTCATTTGATCAGGTACGTTCCATTTCATTTGATCAGGTACGTTCCATTTTATTTGATCAGGTACGTTCCATTTCATTTGATCAGGTACATTCCGTTTCATTCGATCAGGTACGTACAATTTCATTTGATCATTTGATCAGGTACGTTCCGTTTCATTTGATCAGGTATGTTCAATTTCATTTGATCAGGTACGTTCCATTTCATTTCATCAGGTACGTTCCATTTCATTTGATCATTTGATCAGGTACGTTCCATTTCATTCGATCAGGTACGTTCCATTTCAATTGATCAGGTACGTTCCGTTTCATTTGATAATTTGATCAGGTACGTTCCATTTCATTTGATCAGGTATGTTCCATTTCATTTGATCAGGTACGTTCCATTTCATTTGATCAGGTATGTTCCGTTTCACTTGATCACTTACGTTCCATTTCATTTGATCAGGTACGTTCTGTTTCATTCGATCAGGTACGTTCCATTTCATTTGATCAGGTATGTTCCGTTTCATTTGATCATTTGATCAGGTACGTTCATTTTCATTTGATCAGGTACGTTCCGTTTCATTTGATCAGGTACGTTCCATTTATTTGATCAGGTACGTTCATTTCATTTGATCAGGTACGTTCCGTTTCATTTGATCATTTGATCAGGTACGTTCCGTTTCATTTGATCAGGTACGTTCATTTCATTTGATCAGGTACGTTCCGTTTCATTTGATCATTTGATCAGGTACATTCCGTTTCATTTGATCAGGTACGTTCCGTTTCATTTGATCATTTGATCAGGTACGTTCCATTTTATTTGATCAGGTAAATTCCGTTTCATTTGATCAGGTACGTTCCATTTCATTTGATCAGGTACGTTCCATTTCATTTGATCAGGTACGTTCCATTTTATTTGATCAGGTACGTTCCGTTTCATTTGATCAGGTACATTCCGTTTCATTCGATCAGGTACGTACCATTTCATTTGATCATTTGATCAGGTACGTTCCGTTTCATTTGATCAGGTATGTTCAATTTCATTTGATCAGGTACGTTCCATTTCATTTCATCAGGTACGTTCCATTTCATTTGATCATTTGATCAGGTACGTTCCATTTCATTCGATCAGGTACGTTCCATTTCAATTGATCAGGTACGTTCCGTTTCATTTGATAATTTAAACAGGTACGTTCCATTTCATTTGATCAGGTACGTTCCATTTCATTTGATCAGGTACGTTCCATTTCATTTGATCAGGTATGTTCCGTTTCATTTGCTCATTTGATCAGGTATGTTCCGTTTCATTTGATCAGGTACGTTCATTTTCATTTGATCAGGTACGTTCCGTTTCATTTGATCAGGTACGTTCCATTTATTTGATCAGGTACGTTCATTTCATTTGATCAGGTACGTTCCGTTTCATTTGATCATTTGATCAGGTACGTTCCGTTTCATTTGATCAGGTACGTTCCGTTTCATTTGATCATTTGATCAGGTACGTTCCATTTTATTTGATCAGGTACATTCCGTTTCATTTGATCAGGTACGTTCCATTTCATTTGATCAGGTACGTTCCATTTCATTTGATCACGTACGTTCCATTTCATTTGATCAGGTACGTTCCATTTCATTTGATCAGGTACGTTCCATTTCATTTGATCAGGTACCTTCCGTTTCATTTGATCAGGTACGTTCCATATCATTTGATCAGGTACGTCCCATTTCATTTGATCAGGTACGTTCCATTTCATTCGATCAGGTACGTTCCATTTCATTTGATCATTTGATCAGGTACGTTCCGTTTCATTTGATCAGGTACGTTCCGTTTCATTTGATCATTTGATCAGGTACGTTCCATTTTATTTGATCAGGTACATTCCGTTTCATTTGATCAGGTACGTTCCATTTCATTTGATCAGGTACGTTCCATTTCATTTGATCACGTACGTTCCATTTCATTTGATCAGGTACGTTCCATTTCATTTGATCAGGTACGTTCCATTTCATTTGATCAGGTACCTTCCGTTTCATTTGATCAGGTACGTTCCATATCATTTGATCAGGTACGTCCCATTTCATTTGATCAGGTACGTTCCATTTCATTCGATCAGGTACGTTCCATTTCATTTGATCAGGTATGTTCCATTTCATTTGTTCATTTGATCAGGTATGTTCCGTTTCATTTGATCAGGTACGTTCCGTTTCATTTGATCAGATACGTTCCGTTTCATTTGATCAGGTATGTTCCATTTCATTTGATCAGGTACGTTCCATTTCAGTTGATCAGGTACGTTCCATTTCATTTGATCAGGTACATTCAGTTTCATTTGACCAGGTACGTTCCGTTTCATTTGATCAGGTACGTTCCGTTTCATTTGATCAAGTATGTTCCATTTCATTTGATCAGGTACGTTCCGTTTCATTTGATCAGGTACGTTCCATTTCATTTGATCATTTGATCAGGTACGTTCCGTTTCATTTGATCAGGTAAGTTCCGTTTCATTTGATCATTTGATCTGGTACGTTCCATTTTATTTGATCAGGTACATTCCGTTTCACTTGATCAGGTACGTTCCGTTTCATTTGATCAGGTACGTTCCATTTCATTAGATCAGGTACGTTCCATTTCATTCGATCAGGTACGTTCCATTTCATTTGATCAGGTATGTTCCGTTTCATTTGATCATTTGATCAGGTACGTTCCGTTTCATTTGATCAGGTACGTTCCATTTCATTAGATCAGGTACGTTCCATTTCATTCGATCAGGTACGTTCCATTTCATTTGATCAGGTATGTTCCGTTTCATTTGATCATTTGATCAGGTATGTTCCATTTCATTTGATCAGGTACGTTCCATTTCATTTGATCAGGTACGTTCCATTTCATTTGATCAGGTACATTCAGTTTCATTTGACCAGGTACGTTCCGTTTCATTTGATCATTTGATCAGGTACGTTCCATTTTATTTGATCAGGTACATTCCGTTTCATTTGATCAGGTACGTTCCATTTCATTTGATCAGGTACGTTCCATTTCATTTGATCAGGTACGTTCCATTTTATTTGATCAGGTACGTTCCGTTTCATTTGATCAGGTACATTCCGTTTCATTCGATCAGGTACGTACCATTTCATTTGATCATTTGATCAGGTACGTTCCGTTTCATTTGATCAGGTATGTTCAATTTCATTTGATCAGGTACGTTCCATTTCATTTCATCAGGTACGTTCCATTTCATTTGATCATTTGATCAGGTACGTTCCATTTCATTCGATCAGGTACGTTCCATTTCAATTGATCAGGTACGTTCCGTTTCATTTGATAATTTAAACAGGTACGTTCCATTTCATTTGATCAGGTACGTTCCATTTCATTTGATCAGGTACGTTCCATTTCATTTGATCAGGTATGTTCCGTTTCATTTGCTCATTTGATCAGGTATGTTCCGTTTCATTTGATCAGGTACGTTCATTTTCATTTGATCAGGTACGTTCCGTTTCATTTGATCAGGTACGTTCCATTTATTTGATCAGGTACGTTCATTTCATTTGATCAGGTACGTTCCGTTTCATTTGATCATTTGATCAGGTACGTTCCGTTTCATTTGATCAGGTACGTTCCGTTTCATTTGATCATTTGATCAGGTACGTTCCATTTTATTTGATCAGGTACATTCCGTTTCATTTGATCAGGTACGTTCCATTTCATTTGATCAGGTACGTTCCATTTCATTTGATCACGTACGTTCCATTTCATTTGATCAGGTACGTTCCATTTCATTTGATCAGGTACGTTCCATTTCATTTGATCAGGTACCTTCCGTTTCATTTGATCAGGTACGTTCCATATCATTTGATCAGGTACGTCCCATTTCATTTGATCAGGTACGTTCCATTTCATTCGATCAGGTACGTTCCATTTCATTTGATCAGGTATGTTCCATTTCATTTGTTCATTTGATCAGGTATGTTCCGTTTCATTTGATCAGGTACGTTCCGTTTCATTTGATCAGATACGTTCCGTTTCATTTGATCAGGTATGTTCCATTTCATTTGATCAGGTACGTTCCATTTCAGTTGATCAGGTACGTTCCATTTCATTTGATCAGGTACATTCAGTTTCATTTGACCAGGTACGTTCCGTTTCATTTGATCAGGTACGTTCCGTTTCATTTGATCAAGTATGTTCCATTTCATTTGATCAGGTACGTTCCGTTTCATTTGATCAGGTACGTTCCATTTCATTTGATCATTTGATCAGGTACGTTCCGTTTCATTTGATCAGGTAAGTTCCGTTTCATTTGATCATTTGATCTGGTACGTTCCATTTTATTTGATCAGGTACATTCCGTTTCACTTGATCAGGTACGTTCCGTTTCATTTGATCAGGTACGTTCCATTTCATTAGATCAGGTACGTTCCATTTCATTCGATCAGGTACGTTCCATTTCATTTGATCAGGTATGTTCCGTTTCATTTGATCATTTGATCAGGTACGTTCCGTTTCATTTGATCAGGTACGTTCCATTTCATTAGATCAGGTACGTTCCATTTCATTCGATCAGGTACGTTCCATTTCATTTGATCAGGTATGTTCCGTTTCATTTGATCATTTGATCAGGTATGTTCCATTTCATTTGATCAGGTACGTTCCATTTCATTTGATCAGGTACGTTCCATTTCATTTGATCAGGTACATTCAGTTTCATTTGACCAGGTACGTTCCGTTTCATTTGATCATTTGATCAGGTACGTTCCATTTTATTTGATCAGGTACATTCCGTTTCATTTGATCAGGTACGTTCCATTTCATTTGATCAGGTACGTTCCATTTCATTTGATCAGGTACGTTCCATTTTATTTGATCAGGTACGTTCCGTTTCATTTGATCAGGTACATTCCGTTTCATTCGATCAGGTACGTACCATTTCATTTGATCATTTGATCAGGTACGTTCCGTTTCATTTGATCAGGTATGTTCAATTTCATTTGATCAGGTACGTTCCATTTCATTTCATCAGGTACGTTCCATTTCATTTGATCATTTGATCAGGTACGTTCCATTTCATTCGATCAGGTACGTTCCATTTCAATTGATCAGGTACGTTCCGTTTCATTTGATAATTTAAACAGGTACGTTCCATTTCATTTGATCAGGTACGTTCCATTTCATTTGATCAGGTACGTTCCATTTCATTTGATCAGGTATGTTCCGTTTCATTTGCTCATTTGATCAGGTATGTTCCGTTTCATTTGATCAGGTACGTTCATTTTCATTTGATCAGGTACGTTCCGTTTCATTTGATCAGGTACGTTCCATTTATTTGATCAGGTACGTTCATTTCATTTGATCAGGTACGTTCCGTTTCATTTGATCATTTGATCAGGTACGTTCCGTTTCATTTGATCAGGTACGTTCCGTTTCATTTGATCATTTGATCAGGTACGTTCCATTTTATTTGATCAGGTACATTCCGTTTCATTTGATCAGGTACGTTCCATTTCATTTGATCAGGTACGTTCCATTTCATTTGATCACGTACGTTCCATTTCATTTGATCAGGTACGTTCCATTTCATTTGATCAGGTACGTTCCATTTCATTTGATCAGGTACCTTCCGTTTCATTTGATCAGGTACGTTCCATATCATTTGATCAGGTACGTCCCATTTCATTTGATCAGGTACGTTCCATTTCATTCGATCAGGTACGTTCCATTTCATTTGATCAGGTATGTTCCATTTCATTTGTTCATTTGATCAGGTATGTTCCGTTTCATTTGATCAGGTACGTTCCGTTTCATTTGATCAGATACGTTCCGTTTCATTTGATCAGGTATGTTCCATTTCATTTGATCAGGTACGTTCCATTTCAGTTGATCAGGTACGTTCCATTTCATTTGATCAGGTACATTCAGTTTCATTTGACCAGGTACGTTCCGTTTCATTTGATCAGGTACGTTCCGTTTCATTTGATCAAGTATGTTCCATTTCATTTGATCAGGTACGTTCCGTTTCATTTGATCAGGTACGTTCCATTTCATTTGATCATTTGATCAGGTACGTTCCGTTTCATTTGATCAGGTAAGTTCCGTTTCATTTGATCATTTGATCTGGTACGTTCCATTTTATTTGATCAGGTACATTCCGTTTCACTTGATCAGGTACGTTCCGTTTCATTTGATCAGGTACGTTCCATTTCATTAGATCAGGTACGTTCCATTTCATTCGATCAGGTACGTTCCATTTCATTTGATCAGGTATGTTCCGTTTCATTTGATCATTTGATCAGGTACGTTCCGTTTCATTTGATCTGGTACGTTCCATTTCATTAGATCAGGTACGTTCCATTTCATTCGATCAGGTACGTTCCATTTCATTTGATCAGGTATGTTCCGTTTCATTTGATCATTTGATCAGGTATGTTCCATTTCATTTGATCAGGTACGTTCCATTTCATTTGATCAGGTACGTTCCATTTCATTTGATCAGGTACATTCAGTTTCATTTGACCAGGTACGTTCCGTTTCATTTGATCAGGTACGTTCCATTTCATTTGATCAAGTATGTTCCATTTCATTTGATCAGGTACGTTCCGTTTCATTTGATCAGGTACGTTCCATTTCATTTGATCATTTGATCAGGTACGTTCCATTTCATTTGATCAGGTAAGTTCTGTTTCATTTGATCATTTGATCTGGTACGTTCCATTTTATTTGATCAGGTACATTCCGTTTCACTTGATCAGGTACGTTCCGTTTCATTTGATCAGGTACGTTCCATTTCATTAGATCAGGTACGTTCCATTTCATTTGATCAGGTACGTTCCATTTCATTTGATCAGGTACGTTCCGTTTCATTCGATCAGGTACGTTCCATTTCATTTCATCAGGTACGTTCCATTTCATTTGATTTCATTTGATCAGGTACGTTCCATTTCATTTGAACAGGTACGTTCCGTTTCATTTGATAATTTGATCAGGTACGTTCCATTTCATTTGATCAGGTACGTTCCGTTTCACTTGATCACGTACGTTCCATTTCATTTGATCAGCTACGTTCCGTTTCATTCGATCAGGTACGTTCCATTTCATTTGATCAGGTATGTTCCGTTTCATTTGATCATTTGATCAGGTATGTTCCGTTTCATTTGATCAGGTACGTTCCGTTTCATTTGATCAGGTACGTTCCGTTTCATTTGATCAGGTACGTTCCATTTCATTTGATCAGGTACGTTCATTTCATTTGATCAGGTACGTTCCGTTTCATTTGATCATTTGATCAGGTACGTTCCGTTTCATTTGATCAGGTACGTTCCGTTTCATTTGATCATTTGATCAGGTACGTTCCGTTTCATTTGATCAGGTACGTTCCGTTTCATTTGATCATTTGATCAGGTACGTTCCATTTTATTTGATCAGGTACATTCCGTTTCATTTGATCAGGTACGTTCCATTTCATTTGATCAGGTACGTTCCATTTCATTTGATCAGGTACGTTCCATTTTATTTGATCAGGTACGTTCTGTTTCATTCGATCAGGTACGTTCCATTTCATTTGATCAGGTACGTTCCATTTCATTTGATCAGGTACGTTCCATTTCATTTGATCAGGTACGTTCCATTTTATTTGATCAGGTACGTTCCGTTTCATTTGATCAGGTACATTCCGTTTCATTCGATCAGGTACGTACCATTTCATTTGATCATTTGATCAGGTACGTTCCGTTTCATTTGATCAGGTATGTTCAATTTCATTTGATCAGGTACGTTCCATTTCATTTCATCAGGTACGTTCCATTTCATTTGATCATTTGATCAGGTACGTTCCATTTCATTCGATCAGGTACGTTCCATTTCAATTGATCAGGTACGTTCCGTTTCATTTGATAATTTAAACAGGTACGTTCCATTTCATTTGATCAGGTACGTTCCATTTATTTGATCAGGTACGTTCATTTCATTTGATCAGGTACGTTCCGTTTCATTTGATCATTTGATCAGGTACGTTCAGTTTCATTTGATCAGGTACGTTCCGTTTCATTTGATCATTTGATCATGTACGTTCCATTTTATTTGATCAGGTACATTCCGTTTCATTTGATCAGGTACGTTCCATTTCATTTGATCAGGTACGTTCCATTTTATTTGATCAGGTACGTTCCGTTTCAATTGATCAGGTACATTCCGTTTCATTCGATCAGGTATGTTCCATTTCATTTGATCAGGTATGTTCAATTTCATTTGATCAGGTACGTTCCATTTCATTTGATCAGGTACGTTCCGTTTCATTTGATCAGGTACGTTCCATTTCATTTGATCAGGTACGTTCCGTTTCATTTGATAATTTGATCAGGTACGTTCCATTTCATTTGATCAGGTACGTTCCATTTCATTTAATCAGTTACGTTCCATTTCATTTGATCAGGTACATTCCGTTTCATTTGACCAGGTACGTTCAGTTTCATTTGATCAGGTACGTTCCGTTTCATTTGATCAGGTACGTTCCGTTTCATTTGACCAGGTACGTTCCATTTCATTTGATCAGGTACATTTCGTTTCATTTGATCAGGTACGTTCCATTTCATTTGATCAGGTACGTTCCATTTCATTTGATCAGGTACGTTCCATTTTATTTGATCAGGTACGTTCCGTTTCAATTGATCAGGTACATTCCGTTTCATTCGATCAGGTACGTTCCATTTCATTTGATCAGTTACGTACCATTTCATTTGATCATTTGATCAGGTACGTTCCATTTCATTTGATCAGGTATGTACAATTTCATTTGATCAGGTACGTTCCATTTCATTTGATCAGGTACATTCCGTTTCATTTGATCAGGTACGTTCCATTTCATTTGATCAGGTACGTTCCGTTTCATTTGATAATTTGATCAGGTACGTTCCATTTCATTTGATCAGGTACGTTCCATTTCATTTAATCAGGTACGTTCCATTTCATTTGATCAGGTACATTCCGTTTCATTTGACCGGGTACGTTCCGTTTCATTTGATCAGGTACATTCCATTTCATTCGATCAGGTACGTTCCATTTCATTTGATCAGGTACGTTCCATTTCATTTGATCAGGTACGTTCCATTTTATTTGATCAGGTACGTTCTGTTTCATTTGATAATTTGATCAGGTACGTTCCATTTCATTTGATCAGGTACGTTCCGTTTCACTTGATCACGTACGTTCCATTTCATTTGATCAGCTACGTTCCGTTTCATTCGATCAGGTACGTTCCATTTCATTTGATCAGGTATGTTCCGTTTCATTTGATCATTTGATCAGGTATGTTCCGTTTCATTTGATCAGGTACGTTCCGTTTCATTTGATCAGGTACGTTCCGTTTCATTTGATCAGGTACGTTCCATTTCATTTGATCAGGTACGTTCATTTCATTTGATCAGGTACGTTCCGTTTCATTTGATCATTTGATCAGGTACGTTCCGTTTCATTTGATCAGGTAGGTTCCGTTTCATTTGATCATTTGATCAGGTACGTTCCGTTTCATTTGATCAGGTACGTTCCGTTTCATTTGATCATTTGATCAGGTACGTTCCATTTTATTTGATCAGGTACATTCCGTTTCATTTGATCAGGTACGTTCCATTTCATTTGATCAGGTACGTTCCATTTCATTTGATCAGGTACGTTCCATTTTATTTGATCAGGTACGTTCTGTTTCATTCGATCAGGTACGTTCCATTTCATTTGATCAGGTACGTTCCATTTCATTTGATCATTTGATCAGGTACGTTCCGTTTCATTCGATCAGGTACGTTCCATTTCATTTGATCAGGTTCGTTCCGTTTCATTTGATAATTTGATCAGGTACGTTCCATTTCATTTGATCAGGTACGTTCCGTTTCATTTGATCAGGTACGTTCCATTTCATTTGATCAGGTACGTTCCATTTCATTTGATCATTTGATCAGGTACGTTCCATTTCATTCGATCAGGTACGTTCCATTTCAATTGATCAGGTACGTTCCGTTTCATTTGATAATTTGATCAGGTACGTTCCATTTCATTTGATCAGGTACGTTCCATTTCATTTGATCAGGTACGTTCCATTTCATTTGATCAGGTATGTTCCGTTTCATTTGATCAGAGGTATGTTCCGTTTCATTTGATCAGGTACGTTCATTTTCATTTGATCAGGTACGTTCCGTTTCATTTGATCAGGTACGTTACATTTATTTGATCAGGTACGTTCATTTCATTTGATCAGGTACGTTCCGTTTCATTTGATCATTTGATCAGGTACGTTCCATTTCATTTGATCAGGTACGTTCCGTTTCATTTGATCATTTGATCAGGTACATTCCGTTTCATTCGATCAGGTACGTTCCATTTCATTTGATCAGGTTCGTTCCATTTCATTTGATAATTTGATCAGGTACGTTCCATTTCATTTGATCAGGTACGTTCCGTTTCATTTGATCAGGTACGTTCCATTTCATTTGATCAGGTACGTTCCATTTCATTTGATCACGTACGTTCCATTTCATTTGATCAGGTACGTTCCATTTCATTTGATCAGGTACGTTCCATTTCATTTGATCAGGTACCTTCCGTTTCATTTGATCAGGTACGTTCCATATCATTTGATCAGGTACGTCCCATTTCATTTGATCAGGTACGTTCCATTTCATTCGATCAGGTACGTTCCATTTCATTTGATCAGGTATGTTCCATTTCATTTGATCATTTGATCAGGTACATTCCGTTTCATTTGATCAGGTACGTTCCGTTTCATTTGATCAGGTACGTTCTATTTCATTCGATCAGGTATGTTCCATTTCATTTGATCAGGTACGTTCCATTTCATTTGATCAGGTACGTTCCGTTTCATTTGATCAGGTACGTTCCGTTTCATTCGATCAGGTACGTTCCATTTCATTTGATCAGGTACGTTCCATTTCATTTGATCATTTGATCAGGTACGTTCCGTTTCATTCGATCAGGTACGTTCCATTTCATTTGATCAGGTTGGTTCCGTTTCATTTGATAATTTGATCAGGTACGTTCCATTTCATTTGATCAGGTACGTTCCGTTTCATTTGATCGGGTACGTTCCATTTCATTTGATCATTTGATCAGGTACGTTCCATTTCATTCGATCAGGTACGTTCCATTTCAATTGATCAGGTACGTTCCGTTTCATTTGATAATTTGATCAGGTACGTTCCATTTCATTTGATCAGGTACGTTACATTTCATTTGATCAGGTACGTTCCATTTCATTTGATCAGGTATGTTCCGTTTCATTTGATCATAGGTATGTTCCGTTTCATTTGATCAGGTACGTTCATTTTCATTTGATCAGGTACGTTCCGTTTCATTTGATCAGGTACGTTCCATTTATTTGATCAGGTACGTTCATTTCATTTGATCAGGTACGTTCCGTTTCATTTGATCATTTGATCAGGTACGTTCCGTTTCATTTGATCAGGTACGTTCCGTTTCATTTGATCATTTGATCAGGTACGTTCCGTTTCATTCGATCAGGTACGTTCCATTTCATTTGATCAGGTTCGTTCCGTTTCATTTGATAATTTGATCAGGTACGTTCCATTTCATTTGATCAGGTACGTTCCGTTTCATTTGATCAGGTACGTTCCATTTCATTTGATCAGGTACGTTCCATTTCATTTGATCACGTACGTTCCATTTCATTTGATCAGGTACGTTCCATTTCATTTGATCAGGTACGTTCCATTTCATTTGATCAGGTACCTTCCGTTTCATTTGATCAGGTACGTTCCATATCATTTGATCAGGTACGTCCCATTTCATTTGATCAGGTACGTTCCATTTCATTCGATCAGGTACGTTCCATTTCATTTGATCAGGTATGTTCCATTTCATTTGATCATTTGATCAGGTATGTTCCGTTTCATTTGATCAGGTACGTTCCATTTTATTTGATCAGGTACGTTCCGTTTCATTTGATCAGGTACATTCCGTTTCATTCGATCAGGTACGTTCCATTTCATTTGATCAGGTACGTACCATTCCATTTGATCATTTGATCAGGTACGTTCCGTTTCATTTGATCAGGTATGTTCAATTTCATTTGATCAGGTACGTTCCATTTCATTTCATCAGGTAAGTTCCATTTCATTTGATCATTTGATCAGGTACGTTCCATTTCATTCGATCAGGTACGTTCCATTTCAATTGATCAGGTACGTTCCGTTTCATTTGATAATTTGATCAGGTACGTTCCATTTCATTTGATCAGGTACTTTCCATTTCATTTGATCAGGTACGTTCCATATCATTTGATCAGGTACGTTCCGTTTCACTTGATTACGTACGTTCCATTTCATTTGATCAGGTACGTTCCGTTTCATTCGATCAGGTACTTTCAATTTCATTTGATCAGGTATGTTCCGTTTCATTTGATCATTTGATCAGGTATGTTCCATTTCATTTGATCAGGTCCGTTCATTTTCATTTGATCAGGTACGTTCCGTTTCATTTGATCAGGTACGTTCCATTTATTTGATCAGGTACGTTCCGTTTCATTTGATCAGGTACGTTCCATTTATTTGATCAGGTACGTTCATTTCATTTGATCAGGTACGTTCCGTTTCATTTGATCATTTGATCAGGTACGTTCAGTTTCATTTGATCAGGTACGTTCCGTTTCATTTGATCATTTGATCATGTACGTTCCATTTTATTTGATCAGGTACATTCCGTTTCATTTGATCAGGTACGTTCCATTTCATTTGATCAGGTACGTTCCATTTTATTTGATCAGGTACGTTCCGTTTCAATTGATCAGGTACATTCCGTTTCATTCGATCAGGTATGTTCCATTTCATTTGATCAGGTATGTTCAATTTCATTTGATCAGGTACGTTCCATTTCATTTGATCAGGTACGTTCCGTTTCATTTGATCAGGTACGTTCCATTTCATTTGATCAGGTACGTTCCGTTTCATTTAATAATTTGATCAGGTACGTTCCATTTCATTTGATCAGGTACGTTCCATTTCATTTAATCAGTTACGTTCCATTTCATTTGATCAGGTACATTCCGTTTCATTTGACCAGGTACGTTCCGTTTCATTTGATCAGGTACGTTCCGTTTCATTTGATCAGGTACGTTCCGTTTCATTTGACCAGGTACGTTCCATTTCATTTGATCAGGTACATTCCGTTTCATTTGACCAGGTACGTTCCATTTCATTTGATCAGGTACATTCCGTTTCATTTGATCAGGTACGTTCCATTTCATTTGATCAGGTACGTTCCATTTCATTTGATCAGGTACGTTCCATTTTATTTGATCAGGTACGTTCCGTTTCAATTGATCAGGTACATTCCGTTTCATTCGATCAGGTACGTTCCATTTCATTTGATCAGTTACGTACCATTTCATTTGATCATTTGATCAGGTACGTTCCATTTCATTTGATCAGGTATGTACAATTTCATTTGATCAGGTACGTTCCATTTCATTTGATCAGGTACATTCCGTTTCATTTGATCAGGTACGTTCCATTTCATTTGATCAGGTACGTTCCGTTTCATTTGATAATTTGATCAGGTACGTTCCATTTCATTTGATCAGGTACGTTCCATTTCATTTAATCAGGTACGTTCCATTTCATTTGATCAGGTACATTCCGTTTCATTTGACCGGGTACGTTCCGTTTCATTTGATCAGGTACATTCCATTTCATTCGATCAGGTACGTTCCATTTCATTTGATCAGGTACGTTCCATTTCATTTGATCAGGTACGTTCCATTTTATTTGATCAGGTACGTTCCGTTTCAATTGATCAGGTACATTCCGTTTCATTCGATCAGGTACGTTCCATTTCATTTGATCAGTTACGTACCATTTCATTTGATCATTTGATCAGGTACGTTCCATTTCATTTGATCAGGTATGTACAATTTCATTTGATCAGGTACGTTCCATTTCATTTGATCAGGTACATTCCGTTTCATTTGATCAGGTACGTTCCATTTCATTTGATCAGGTACGTTCCGTTTCATTTAATAATTTGATCAGGTACGTTCCATTTCATTTGATCAGGTACGTTCCATTTCATTTAATCAGGTACGTTCCATTTCATTTGATCAGGTACATTCCGTTTCATTTGATCAGGTACGTTCCGTTTCATTTGATCATTTGATCAGGTACGTTCCATTTTATTTGATCAGGTACATTCCGTTTCATTTGATCAGGTACGTTCCATTTCATTTGATCAGGTACGTTCCATTTCATTTGATCAGGTACGTTCCATTTTATTTGATCAGGTACGTTCTGTTTCATTCGATCAGGTACGTTCCATTTCATTTGATCAGGTACGTTCCATTTCATTTGATCATTTGATCAGGTACGTTCCGTTTCATTCGATCAGGTACGTTCCATTTCATTTGATCAGGTTCGTTCCGTTTCATTTGATAATTTGATCAGGTACGTTCCATTTCATTTGATCAGGTACGTTCCGTTTCATTTGATCAGGTACGTTCCATTTCATTTGATCAGGTACGTTCCATTTCATTTGATCATTTGATCAGGTACGTTCCATTTCATTCGATCAGGTACGTTCCATTTCAATTGATCAGGTACGTTCCGTTTCATTTGATAATTTGATCAGGTACGTTCCATTTCATTTGATCAGGTACGTTCCATTTCATTTGATCAGGTACGTTCCATTTCATTTGATCAGGTATGTTCCGTTTCATTTGATCAGAGGTATGTTCCGTTTCATTTGATCAGGTACGTTCATTTTCATTTGATCAGGTACGTTCCGTTTCATTTGATCAGGTACGTTACATTTATTTGATCAGGTACGTTCATTTCATTTGATCAGGTACGTTCCGTTTCATTTGATCATTTGATCAGGTACGTTCCGTTTCATTTGATCAGGTACGTTCCGTTTCATTTGATCATTTGATCAGGTACATTCCGTTTCATTCGATCAGGTACGTTCCATTTCATTTGATCAGGTTCGTTCCATTTCATTTGATAATTTGATCAGGTACGTTCCATTTCATTTGATCAGGTACGTTCCGTTTCATTTGATCAGGTACGTTCCATTTCATTTGATCAGGTACGTTCCATTTCATTTGATCACGTACGTTCCATTTCATTTGATCAGGTACGTTCCATTTCATTTGATCAGGTACGTTCCATTTCATTTGATCAGGTACCTTCCGTTTCATTTGATCAGGTACGTTCCATATCATTTGATCAGGTACGTCCCATTTCATTTGATCAGGTACGTTCCATTTCATTCGATCAGGTACGTTCCATTTCATTTGATCAGGTATGTTCCATTTCATTTGATCATTTGATCAGGTACATTCCGTTTCATTTGATCAGGTACGTTCCGTTTCATTTGATCAGGTACGTTCTATTTCATTCGATCAGGTATGTTCCATTTCATTTGATCAGGTACGTTCCATTTCATTTGATCAAGTACGTTCCGTTTCATTTGATCAGGTACGTTCCGTTTCATTCGATCAGGTACGTTCCATTTCATTTGATCAGGTACGTTCCATTTCATTTGATCATTTGATCAGGTACGTTCCGTTTCATTCGATCAGGTACGTTCCATTTCATTTGATCAGGTTGGTTCCGTTTCATTTGATAATTTGATCAGGTACGTTCCATTTCATTTGATCAGGTACGTTCCGTTTCATTTGATCGGGTACGTTCCATTTCATTTGATCATTTGATCAGGTACGTTCCATTTCATTCGATCAGGTACGTTCCATTTCAATTGATCAGGTACGTTCCGTTTCATTTGATAATTTGATCAGGTACGTTCCATTTCATTTGATCAGGTACGTTACATTTCATTTGATCAGGTACGTTCCATTTCATTTGATCAGGTATGTTCCGTTTCATTTGATCATAGGTATGTTCCGTTTCATTTGATCAGGTACGTTCATTTTCATTTGATCAGGTACGTTCCGTTTCATTTGATCAGGTACGTTCCATTTATTTGATCAGGTACGTTCATTTCATTTGATCAGGTACGTTCCGTTTCATTTGATCATTTGATCAGGTACGTTCCGTTTCATTTGATCAGGTACGTTCCGTTTCATTTGATCATTTGATCAGGTACGTTCCGTTTCATTCGATCAGGTACGTTCCATTTCATTTGATCAGGTTCGTTCCGTTTCATTTGATAATTTGATCAGGTACGTTCCATTTCATTTGATCAGGTACGTTCCGTTTCATTTGATCAGGTACGTTCCATTTCATTTGATCAGGTACGTTCCATTTCATTTGATCACGTACGTTCCATTTCATTTGATCAGGTACGTTCCATTTCATTTGATCAGGTACGTTCCATTTCATTTGATCAGGTACCTTCCGTTTCATTTGATCAGGTACGTTCCATATCATTTGATCAGGTACGTCCCATTTCATTTGATCAGGTACGTTCCATTTCATTCGATCAGGTACGTTCCATTTCATTTGATCAGGTATGTTCCATTTCATTTGATCATTTGATCAGGTATGTTCCGTTTCATTTGATCAGGTACGTTCCATTTTATTTGATCAGGTACGTTCCGTTTCATTTGATCAGGTACATTCCGTTTCATTCGATCAGGTACGTTCCATTTCATTTGATCAGGTACGTACCATTCCATTTGATCATTTGATCAGGTACGTTCCGTTTCATTTGATCAGGTATGTTCAATTTCATTTGATCAGGTACGTTCCATTTCATTTCATCAGGTAAGTTCCATTTCATTTGATCATTTGATCAGGTACGTTCCATTTCATTCGATCAGGTACGTTCCATTTCAATTGATCAGGTACGTTCCGTTTCATTTGATAATTTGATCAGGTACGTTCCATTTCATTTGATCAGGTACTTTCCATTTCATTTGATCAGGTACGTTCCATATCATTTGATCAGGTACGTTCCGTTTCACTTGATTACGTACGTTCCATTTCATTTGATCAGGTACGTTCCGTTTCATTCGATCAGGTACTTTCAATTTCATTTGATCAGGTATGTTCCGTTTCATTTGATCATTTGATCAGGTATGTTCCATTTCATTTGATCAGGTCCGTTCATTTTCATTTGATCAGGTACGTTCCGTTTCATTTGATCAGGTACGTTCCATTTATTTGATCAGGTACGTTCCGTTTCATTTGATCAGGTACGTTCCATTTATTTGATCAGGTACGTTCATTTCATTTGATCAGGTACGTTCCGTTTCATTTGATCATTTGATCAGGTACGTTCAGTTTCATTTGATCAGGTACGTTCCGTTTCATTTGATCATTTGATCATGTACGTTCCATTTTATTTGATCAGGTACATTCCGTTTCATTTGATCAGGTACGTTCCATTTCATTTGATCAGGTACGTTCCATTTTATTTGATCAGGTACGTTCCGTTTCAATTGATCAGGTACATTCCGTTTCATTCGATCAGGTATGTTCCATTTCATTTGATCAGGTATGTTCAATTTCATTTGATCAGGTACGTTCCATTTCATTTGATCAGGTACGTTCCGTTTCATTTGATCAGGTACGTTCCATTTCATTTGATCAGGTACGTTCCGTTTCATTTAATAATTTGATCAGGTACGTTCCATTTCATTTGATCAGGTACGTTCCATTTCATTTAATCAGTTACGTTCCATTTCATTTGATCAGGTACATTCCGTTTCATTTGACCAGGTACGTTCCGTTTCATTTGATCAGGTACGTTCCGTTTCATTTGATCAGGTACGTTCCGTTTCATTTGACCAGGTACGTTCCATTTCATTTGATCAGGTACATTCCGTTTCATTTGACCAGGTACGTTCCATTTCATTTGATCAGGTACATTCCGTTTCATTTGATCAGGTACGTTCCATTTCATTTGATCAGGTACGTTCCATTTCATTTGATCAGGTACGTTCCATTTTATTTGATCAGGTACGTTCCGTTTCAATTGATCAGGTACATTCCGTTTCATTCGATCAGGTACGTTCCATTTCATTTGATCAGTTACGTACCATTTCATTTGATCATTTGATCAGGTACGTTCCATTTCATTTGATCAGGTATGTACAATTTCATTTGATCAGGTACGTTCCATTTCATTTGATCAGGTACATTCCGTTTCATTTGATCAGGTACGTTCCATTTCATTTGATCAGGTACGTTCCGTTTCATTTGATAATTTGATCAGGTACGTTCCATTTCATTTGATCAGGTACGTTCCATTTCATTTAATCAGGTACGTTCCATTTCATTTGATCAGGTACATTCCGTTTCATTTGACCGGGTACGTTCCGTTTCATTTGATCAGGTACATTCCATTTCATTCGATCAGGTACGTTCCATTTCATTTGATCAGGTACGTTCCATTTCATTTGATCAGGTACGTTCCATTTTATTTGATCAGGTACGTTCCGTTTCAATTGATCAGGTACATTCCGTTTCATTCGATCAGGTACGTTCCATTTCATTTGATCAGTTACGTACCATTTCATTTGATCATTTGATCAGGTACGTTCCATTTCATTTGATCAGGTATGTACAATTTCATTTGATCAGGTACGTTCCATTTCATTTGATCAGGTACATTCCGTTTCATTTGATCAGGTACGTTCCATTTCATTTGATCAGGTACGTTCCGTTTCATTTAATAATTTGATCAGGTACGTTCCATTTCATTTGATCAGGTACGTTCCATTTCATTTAATCAGGTACGTTCCATTTCATTTGATCAGGTACATTCCGTTTCATTTGACCGGGTACGTTCCGTTTCATTTGATCAGGTACATTCCATTTCATTCGATCAGGTACGTTCCATTTCATTTGAACAGGTACGTTCCGTTTCATTTGATAATTTGATCAGGTACGTTCCATTTCATTTGATCAGGTACATTCCGTTTCATTTGATCAGGTACGTTCCATTTCATTTGATCAGGTACGTTCCGTTTCACTTGATCACGTACGTTCCATTTCATTTGATCAGCTACGTTCCGTTTCATTCGATCAGGTACGTTCCATTTCATTTGATCAGGTATGTTCCGTTTCATTTGATCATTTGATCAGGTACGTTCCGTTTCATTTGATCAGGTACGTTCCGTTTCATTTGATCAGGTACGTTCCATTTCATTTGATCAAGTACGTTCATTTCATTTGATCAGGTACGTTCCGTTTCATTTGATCATTTGATCAGGTACGTTCCATTTCATTCGATCAGGTACGTTCCATTTCAATTGATCAGGTACGTTCCGTTTCATTTGATAATTTGATCAGGTACGTTCCATTTCATTTGATCAGGTACTTTCCATTTCATTTGATCAGGTACGTTCCATATCATTTGATCAGGTACGTTCCGTTTCACTTGATCACGTACGTTCCATTTCATTTGATCAGGTACGTTCCGTTTCATTCGATCAGGTACTTTCAATTTCATTTGATCAGGTATGTTCCGTTTCATTTGATCATTTGATCAGGTATGTTCCATTTCATTTGATCAGGTCCGTTCATTTTCATTTGATCAGGTACGTTCCGTTTCATTTGATCAGGTACGTTCCATTTATTTGATCAGGTACGTTCCGTTTCATTTGATCAGGTACGTTCCATTTATTTGATCAGGTACGTTCATTTCATTTGATCAGGTACGTTCCGTTTCATTTGATCATTTGATCAGGTACGTTCAGTTTCATTTGATCAGGTACGTTCCGTTTCATTTGATCATTTGATCATGTACGTTCCATTTTATTTGATCAGGTACATTCCGTTTCATTTGATCAGGTACGTTCCATTTCATTTGATCAGGTACGTTCCATTTTATTTGATCAGGTACGTTCCGTTTCAATTGATCAGGTACATTCCGTTTCATTCGATCAGGTATGTTCCATTTCATTTGATCAGGTATGTTCAATTTCATTTGATCAGGTACGTTCCATTTCATTTGATCAGGTACGTTCCGTTTCATTTGATCAGGTACGTTCCATTTCATTTGATCAGGTACGTTCCGTTTCATTTGATAATTTGATCAGGTACGTTCCATTTCATTTGATCAGGTACGTTCCATTTCATTTAATCAGTTACGTTCCATTTCATTTGATCAGGTACATTCCGTTTCATTTGACCAGGTACGTTCCGTTTCATTTGATCAGGTACGTTCCGTTTCATTTGATCAGGTACGTTCCGTTTCATTTGACCAGGTACGTTCCATTTCATTTGATCAGGTACATTTCGTTTCATTTGACCAGGTACGTTCCATTTCATTTGATCAGGTACATTCCGTTTCATTTGATCAGGTACGTTCCATTTCATTTGATCAGGTACGTTCCATTTCATTTGATCAGGTACGTTCCATTTTATTTGATCAGGTACGTTCCGTTTCAATTGATCAGGTACATTCCGTTTCATTCGATCAGGTACGTTCCATTTCATTTGATCAGTTACGTACCATTTCATTTGATCATTTGATCAGGTACGTTCCATTTCATTTGATCAGGTATGTACAATTTCATTTGATCAGGTACGTTCCATTTCATTTGATCAGGTACATTCCGTTTCATTTGATCAGGTACGTTCCATTTCATTTGATCAGGTACGTTCCGTTTCATTTGATAATTTGATCAGGTACGTTCCATTTCATTTGATCAGGTACGTTCCATTTCATTTAATCAGGTACGTTCCATTTCATTTGATCAGGTACATTCCGTTTCATTTGACCGGGTACGTTCCGTTTCATTTGATCAGGTACATTCCATTTCATTCGATCAGGTACGTTCCATTTCATTTGATCAGGTACGTTCCATTTCATTTGATCAGGTACGTTCCATTTTATTTGATCAGGTACGTTCCGTTTCAATTGATCAGGTACATTCCGTTTCATTCGATCAGGTACGTTCCATTTCATTTGATCAGTTACGTACCATTTCATTTGATCATTTGATCAGGTACGTTCCATTTCATTTGATCAGGTATGTACAATTTCATTTGATCAGGTACGTTCCATTTCATTTGATCAGGTACATTCCGTTTCATTTGATCAGGTACGTTCCATTTCATTTGATCAGGTACGTTCCGTTTCATTTGATAATTTGATCAGGTACGTTCCATTTCATTTGATCAGGTACGTTCCATTTCATTTAATCAGGTACGTTCCATTTCATTTGATCAGGTACATTCCGTTTCATTTGACCGGGTACGTTCCGTTTCATTTGATCAGGTACATTCCATTTCATTCGATCAGGTACGTTCCATTTCATTTGAACAGGTACGTTCCGTTTCATTTGATAATTTGATCAGGTACGTTCCATTTCATTTGATCAGGTACATTCCGTTTCATTTGATCAGGTACGTTCCATTTCATTTGATCAGGTACGTTCCGTTTCACTTGATCACGTACGTTCCATTTCATTTGATCAGCTACGTTCCGTTTCATTCGATCAGGTACGTTCCATTTCATTTGATCAGGTATGTTCCGTTTCATTTGATCATTTGATCAGGTACGTTCCGTTTCATTTGATCAGGTACGTTCCGTTTCATTTGATCAGGTACGTTCCATTTCATTTGATCAAGTACGTTCATTTCATTTGATCAGGTACGTTCCGTTTCATTTGATCATTTGATCAGGTACGTTCCGTTTCATTTGATCAGGTACGTTCCGTTTCATTTGATCATTTGATCAGGTACGTTCCATTTTATTTGATCAGGTACATTCCGTTTCATTTGATCAGGTACGTTCAGTTTCATTTGATCAGGTACGTTCCATTTAATTTGATCAGGTACGTTCCATTTTATTTGATCAGGTACGTTCCGTTTCATTTGATCAGGTACATTTCGTTTCATTCGATCAGGTACGTTCCATTTCATTTGATCAGGTACGTACCATTTCATTTGATCATTTGATCAGGTACGTTCCGTTTCATTTGATCAGGTATGTTCAATTTCATTTGATGAGGTACGTTCCATTTCATTTGATCAGGTACGTTCCATTTCATTTGATCATTTGATCAGGTAAGTTCCATTTCATTCGATCAGGTACGTTCCATTTCAATTGATCAGGTACGTTCCATTTCATTTGATCAGGTACGTTCCGTTTCACTTGATCACGTACGTTCCATTTCATTTGATCAGGTACGTTCCATTTCATTTGATCAGGTACGTTCCATTTTATTTGATCAGATACGTTCCGTTTCAATTGATCAGGTACATTCCGTTTCATTCGATCAGGTACGTTCCATTTCATTTGATCAGTTACGTACCATTTCATTTGATCATTTGATCAGGTACGTTCCATTTCATTTGATCAGGTATGTACAATTTCATTTGATCAGGTACGTTCCATTTCATTTGATCAGGTACATTCCGTTTCATTTGATCAGGTACGTTCCATTTCATTTGATCAGGTACGTTCCGTTTCATTTGATAATTTGATCAGGTACGTTCCATTTCATTTGATCAGGTACGTTCCATTTCATTTAATCAGGTACGTTCCATTTAATTTGATCAGGTACATTCCGTTTCATTTGACCGGGTACGTTCCGTTTCATTTGATCAGGTACATTCCATTTCATTCGATCAGGTACGTTCCATTTCATTTGAACAGGTACGTTCCGTTTCATTTGATAATTTGATCAGGTACGTTCCATTTCATTTGATCAGGTACATTCCGTTTCATTTGATCAGGTACGTTCCATTTCATTTGATCAGGTACGTTCCGTTTCACTTGATCACGTACGTTCCATTTCATTTGATCAGCTACGTTCCGTTTCATTCGATCAGGTACGTTCCATTTCATTTGATCAGGTATGTTCCGTTTCATTTGATCATTTGATCAGGTACGTTCCGTTTCATTTGATCAGGTACGTTCCGTTTCATTTGATCAGGTACGTTCCATTTCATTTGATCAAGTACGTTCATTTCATTTGATCAGGTACGTTCCGTTTCATTTGATCATTTGATCAGGTACGTTCCGTTTCATTTGATCAGGTACGTTCCGTTTCATTTGATCATTTGATCAGGTACGTTCCATTTTATTTGATCAGGTACATTCCGTTTCATTTGATCAGGTACGTTCAGTTTCATTTGATCAGGTACGTTCCATTTCATTTGATCAGGTACGTTCCATTTTATTTGATCAGGTACGTTCCGTTTCATTTGATCAGGTACATTTCGTTTCATTCGATCAGGTACGTTCCATTTCATTTGATCAGGTACGTACCATTTCATTTGATCATTTGATCAGGTACGTTCCGTTTCATTTGATCAGGTATGTTCAATTTCATTTGATGAGGTACGTTCCATTTCATTTGATCAGGTACGTTCCATTTCATTTGATCATTTGATCAGGTAAGTTCCATTTCATTCGATCAGGTACGTTCCATTTCAATTGATCAGGTACGTTCCATTTCATTTGATCAGGTACGTTCCGTTTCACTTGATCACGTACGTTCCATTTCATTTGATCAGGTACGTTCCATTTCATTTGATCAGGTACGTTCCATTTTATTTGATCAGGTACGTTCCGTTTCAATTGATCAGGTACATTCCGTTTCATTCGATCAGGTACGTTCCATTTCATTTGATCAGTTACGTACCATTTCATTTGATCATTTGATCAGGTACGTTCCATTTCATTTGATCAGGTATGTACAATTTCATTTGATCAGGTACGTTCCATTTCATTTGATCAGGTACATTCCGTTTCATTTGATCAGGTACGTTCCATTTCATTTGATCAGGTACGTTCCGTTTCATTTGATAATTTGATCAGGTACGTTCCATTTCATTTGATCAGGTACGTTCCATTTCATTTAATCAGGTACGTTCCATTTCATTTGATCAGGTACATTCCGTTTCATTTGACCGGGTACGTTCCGTTTCATTTGATCAGGTACATTCCATTTCATTCGATCAGGTACGTTCCATTTCATTTGATCAGGTACGTTCCATTTCATTTGATCAGGTACGTTCCATTTTATTTGATCAGGTACGTTCCGTTTCAATTGATCAGGTACATTCCGTTTCATTCGATCAGGTACGTTCCATTTCATTTGATCAGTTACGTACCATTTCATTTGATCATTTGATCAGGTACGTTCCTTTTCACTTGATCACGTACGTTCCATTTCATTTGATCAGCTACGTTCCGTTTCATTCGATCAGGTACGTTCCATTTCATTTGATCAGGTATGTTCCGTTTCATTTGATCATTTGATCAGGTACGTTCCGTTTCATTTGATCAGGTACGTTCCGTTTCATTTGATCAGGTACGTTCCATTTCATTTGATCAAGTACGTTCATTTCATTTGATCAGGTACGTTCCGTTTCATTTGATCATTTGATCAGGTACGTTCCATTTCATTCGATCAGGTACGTTCCATTTCAATTGATCAGGTACGTTCCGTTTCATTTGATAATTTGATCAGGTACGTTCCATTTCATTTGATCAGGTACTTTCCATTTCATTTGATCAAGTACGTTCCATATCATTTGATCAGGTACGTTCCGTTTCACTTGATCACGTACGTTCCATTTCATTTGATCAGGTACGTTCCGTTTCATTCGATCAGGTACTTTCAATTTCATTTGATCAGGTATGTTCCGTTTCATTTGATCATTTGATCAGGTATGTTCCATTTCATTTGATCAGGTCCGTTCATTTTCATTTGATCAGGTACGTTCCGTTTCATTTGATCAGGTACGTTCCATTTATTTGATCAGGTACGTTCCGTTTCATTTGATCAGGTACGTTCCATTTATTTGATCAGGTACGTTCATTTCATTTGATCAGGTACGTTCCGTTTCATTTGATCATTTGATCAGGTACGTTCAGTTTCATTTGATCAGGTACGTTCCGTTTCATTTGATCATTTGATCATGTACGTTCCATTTTATTTGATCAGGTACATTCCGTTTCATTTGATCAGGTACGTTCCATTTCATTTGATCAGGTACGTTCCATTTTATTTGATCAGGTACGTTCCGTTTCAATTGATCAGGTACATTCCGTTTCATTCGATCAGGTATGTTCCATTTCATTTGATCAGGTATGTTCAATTTCATTTGATCAGGTACGTTCCATTTCATTTGATCAGGTACGTTCCGTTTCATTTGATCAGGTACGTTCCATTTCATTTGATCAGGTACGTTCCGTTTCATTTGATAATTTGATCAGGTACGTTCCATTTCATTTGATCAGGTACGTTCCATTTCATTTAATCAGTTACGTTCCATTTCATTTGATCAGGTACATTCCGTTTCATTTGACCAGGTACGTTCCGTTTCATTTGATCAGGTACGTTCCGTTTCATTTGATCAGGTACGTTCCGTTTCATTTGACCAGGTACGTTCCATTTCATTTGATCAGGTACATTTCGTTTCATTTGACCAGGTACGTTCCATTTCATTTGATCAGGTACATTCCGTTTCATTTGATCAGGTACGTTCCATTTCATTTGATCAGGTACGTTCCATTTCATTTGATCAGGTACGTTCCATTTTATTTGATCAGGTACGTTCCGTTTCAATTGATCAGGTACATTCCGTTTCATTCGATCAGGTACGTTCCATTTCATTTGATCAGTTACGTACCATTTCATTTGATCATTTGATCAGGTACGTTCCATTTCATTTGATCAGGTATGTACAATTTCATTTGATCAGGTACGTTCCATTTCATTTGATCAGGTACATTCCGTTTCATTTGATCAGGTACGTTCCATTTCATTTGATCAGGTACGTTCCGTTTCATTTGATAATTTGATCAGGTACGTTCCATTTCATTTGATCAGGTACGTTCCATTTCATTTAATCAGGTACGTTCCATTTCATTTGATCAGGTACATTCCGTTTCATTTGACCGGGTACGTTCCGTTTCATTTGATCAGGTACATTCCATTTCATTCGATCAGGTACGTTCCATTTCATTTGATCAGGTACGTTCCATTTCATTTGATCAGGTACGTTCCATTTTATTTGATCAGGTACGTTCCGTTTCAATTGATCAGGTACATTCCGTTTCATTCGATCAGGTACGTTCCATTTCATTTGATCAGTTACGTACCATTTCATTTGATCATTTGATCAGGTACGTTCCATTTCATTTGATCAGGTATGTACAATTTCATTTGATCAGGTACGTTCCATTTCATTTGATCAGGTACATTCCGTTTCATTTGATCAGGTACGTTCCATTTCATTTGATCAGGTACGTTCCGTTTCATTTGATAATTTGATCAGGTACGTTCCATTTCATTTGATCAGGTACGTTCCATTTCATTTAATCAGGTACGTTCCATTTCATTTGATCAGGTACATTCCGTTTCATTTGACCGGGTACGTTCCGTTTCATTTGATCAGGTACATTCCATTTCATTCGATCAGGTACGTTCCATTTCATTTGAACAGGTACGTTCCGTTTCATTTGATAATTTGATCAGGTACGTTCCATTTCATTTGATCAGGTACATTCCGTTTCATTTGATCAGGTACGTTCCATTTCATTTGATCAGGTACGTTCCGTTTCACTTGATCACGTACGTTCCATTTCATTTGATCAGCTACGTTCCGTTTCATTCGATCAGGTACGTTCCATTTCATTTGATCAGGTATGTTCCGTTTCATTTGATCATTTGATCAGGTACGTTCCGTTTCATTTGATCAGGTACGTTCCGTTTCATTTGATCAGGTACGTTCCATTTCATTTGATCAAGTACGTTCATTTCATTTGATCAGGTACGTTCCGTTTCATTTGATCATTTGATCAGGTACGTTCCGTTTCATTTGATCAGGTACGTTCCGTTTCATTTGATCATTTGATCAGGTACGTTCCATTTTATTTGATCAGGTACATTCCGTTTCATTTGATCAGGTACGTTCAGTTTCATTTGATCAGGTACGTTCCATTTAATTTGATCAGGTACGTTCCATTTTATTTGATCAGGTACGTTCCGTTTCATTTGATCAGGTACATTTCGTTTCATTCGATCAGGTACGTTCCATTTCATTTGATCAGGTACGTACCATTTCATTTGATCATTTGATCAGGTACGTTCCGTTTCATTTGATCAGGTATGTTCAATTTCATTTGATGAGGTACGTTCCATTTCATTTGATCAGGTACGTTCCATTTCATTTGATCATTTGATCAGGTAAGTTCCATTTCATTCGATCAGGTACGTTCCATTTCAATTGATCAGGTACGTTCCATTTCATTTGATCAGGTACGTTCCGTTTCACTTGATCACGTACGTTCCATTTCATTTGATCAGGTACGTTCCATTTCATTTGATCAGGTACGTTCCATTTTATTTGATCAGGTACGTTCCGTTTCAATTGATCAGGTACATTCCGTTTCATTCGATCAGGTACGTTCCATTTCATTTGATCAGTTACGTACCATTTCATTTGATCATTTGATCAGGTACGTTCCATTTCATTTGATCAGGTATGTACAATTTCATTTGATCAGGTACGTTCCATTTCATTTGATCAGGTACATTCCGTTTCATTTGATCAGGTACGTTCCATTTCATTTGATCAGGTACGTTCCGTTTCATTTGATAATTTGATCAGGTACGTTCCATTTCATTTGATCAGGTACGTTCCATTTCATTTAATCAGGTACGTTCCATTTCATTTGATCAGGTACATTCCGTTTCATTTGACCGGGTACGTTCCGTTTCATTTGATCAGGTACATTCCATTTCATTCGATCAGGTACGTTCCATTTCATTTGAACAGGTACGTTCCGTTTCATTTGATAATTTGATCAGGTACGTTCCATTTCATTTGATCAGGTACATTCCGTTTCATTTGATCAGGTACGTTCCATTTCATTTGATCAGGTACGTTCCGTTTCACTTGATCACGTACGTTCCATTTCATTTGATCAGCTACGTTCCGTTTCATTCGATCAGGTACGTTCCATTTCATTTGATCAGGTATGTTCCGTTTCATTTGATCATTTGATCAGGTACGTTCCGTTTCATTTGATCAGGTACGTTCCGTTTCATTTGATCAGGTACGTTCCATTTCATTTGATCAAGTACGTTCATTTCATTTGATCAGGTACGTTCCGTTTCATTTGATCATTTGATCAGGTACGTTCCGTTTCATTTGATCAGGTACGTTCCGTTTCATTTGATCATTTGATCAGGTACGTTCCATTTTATTTGATCAGGTACATTCCGTTTCATTTGATCAGGTACGTTCAGTTTCATTTGATCAGGTACGTTCCATTTCATTTGATCAGGTACGTTCCATTTTATTTGATCAGGTACGTTCCGTTTCATTTGATCAGGTACATTTCGTTTCATTCGATCAGGTACGTTCCATTTCATTTGATCAGGTACGTACCATTTCATTTGATCATTTGATCAGGTACGTTCCGTTTCATTTGATCAGGTATGTTCAATTTCATTTGATGAGGTACGTTCCATTTCATTTGATCAGGTACGTTCCATTTCATTTGATCATTTGATCAGGTAAGTTCCATTTCATTCGATCAGGTACGTTCCATTTCAATTGATCAGGTACGTTCCATTTCATTTGATCAGGTACGTTCCGTTTCACTTGATCACGTACGTTCCATTTCATTTGATCAGGTACGTTCCATTTCATTTGATCAGGTACGTTCCATTTTATTTGATCAGGTACGTTCCGTTTCAATTGATCAGGTACATTCCGTTTCATTCGATCAGGTACGTTCCATTTCATTTGATCAGTTACGTACCATTTCATTTGATCATTTGATCAGGTACGTTCCATTTCATTTGATCAGGTATGTACAATTTCATTTGATCAGGTACGTTCCATTTCATTTGATCAGGTACATTCCGTTTCATTTGATCAGGTACGTTCCATTTCATTTGATCAGGTACGTTCCGTTTCATTTGATAATTTGATCAGGTACGTTCCATTTCATTTGATCAGGTACGTTCCATTTCATTTAATCAGGTACGTTCCATTTCATTTGATCAGGTACATTCCGTTTCATTTGACCGGGTACGTTCCGTTTCATTTGATCAGGTACATTCCATTTCATTCGATCAGGTACGTTCCATTTCATTTGATCAGGTACGTTCCATTTCATTTGATCAGGTACGTTCCATTTTATTTGATCAGGTACGTTCCGTTTCAATTGATCAGGTACATTCCGTTTCATTCGATCAGGTACGTTCCATTTCATTTGATCAGTTACGTACCATTTCATTTGATCATTTGATCAGGTACGTTCCATTTCATTTGATCAGGTATGTACAATTTCATTTGATCAGGTACGTTCCATTTCATTTGATCAGGTACATTCCGTTTCATTTGATCAGGTACGTTCCATTTCATTTGATCAGGTACGTTCCGTTTCATTTGATAATTTGATCAGGTACGTTCCATTTCATTTGATCAGGTACGTTCCATTTCATTTAATCAGGTACGTTCCATTTCATTTGATCAGGTACATTCCGTTTCATTTGACCGGGTACGTTCCGTTTCATTTGATCAGTTACATTCCATTTCATTCGATCAGGTACGTTCCATTTCATTTGAACAGGTACGTTCCGTTTCATTTGATAATTTGATAAGGTACGTTCTATTTCATTTGATCAGGTACATTCCGTTTCATTTGATCAGGTACGTTCCATTTCATTTGATCAGGTACGTTCCGTTTCACTTGATCACGTACGTTCCATTTCATTTGATCAGCTACGTTCCGTTTCATTCGATCAGGTACGTTCCATTTCATTTGATCAGGTATGTTCCGTTTCATTTGATCATTTGATCAGGTACGTTCCGTTTCATTTGATCAGGTACGTTCCGTTTCATTTGATCAGGTACGTTCCATTTCATTTGATCAAGTACGTTCATTTCATTTGATCAGGTACGTTCCGTTTCATTTGATCATTTGATCAGGTACGTTCCGTTTCATTTGATCAGGTACGTTCCGTTTCATTTGATCATTTGATCAGGTACGTTCCATTTTATTTGATCAGGTACATTCCGTTTCATTTGATCAGGTACGTTCAGTTTCATTTGATCAGGTACGTTCCATTTCATTTGATCAGGTACGTTCCATTTTATTTGATCAGGTACGTTCCGTTTCATTTGATCAGGTACATTTCGTTTCATTCGATCAGGTAAGTTCCATTTCATTTGATCAGGTACGTACCATTTCATTTGATCATTTGATCAGGTACGTTCCGTTTCATTTGATCAGGTATGTTCAATTTCATTTGATGAGGTACGTTCCATTTCATTTCATCAGGTACGTTCCATTTCATTTGATCATTTGATCAGGTAAGTTCCATTTCATTCGATCAGGTACGTTCCATTTCAATTGATCAGGTACGTTCCATTTCATTTGATCAGGTACGTTCCGTTTCACTTGATCACGTACGTTCCATTTCATTTGATCAGGTACGTTCCGTTTCATTCGATCAGGTACTTTCCATTTCATTTGATCAGGTATGTTCCGTTTCATTTGATCATTTGATCAGGTATGTTCCATTTCATTTGATCAGGAACGTTCATTTTCATTTGATCAGGTACGTTCCGTTTCATTTGATCAGGTACGTTCCATTTATTTGATCAGGTACGTTCATTTCATTTGATCAGGTACGTTCCGTTTCATTTGATCATTTGATCAGGTACGTTCCGTTTCATTTGATCAGGTACGTTCCGTTTCATTTGATCATTTGATCAGGTACGTTCCATTTTATTTGATCAGGTACATTCCGTTTCATTTGATCAGGTACGTTCCATTTCATTTGATCAGGTACGTTCCATTTTATTTGATCAGGTACGTTCCATATTATTTGATCAGGTACGTTCCGTTTCAATTGATCAGGTACATTCCGTTTCATTCGATCAGGTACGTTCCATTTCATTTGATCAGGTACATACCATTTCATTTGATCATTTGATCAGGTACGTTCCATTTCATTTGATCAGGTATGTTCAATTTCATTTGGTCAGGTACGTTCCATTTCATTTGATCAGGTACATTCCTTTTCATTTGATCAGGTACGTTCCATTTCATTTGATCAGGTACGTTCCGTTTCATTTGATAATTTGATCAGGTACATTCCATTTCATTTGATCAGGTACGTTCCATTTCATTTAATCAGGTACGTTCCATTTCATTTGATCAGGTACATTCCGTTTCATTTGACCGGGTACGTTCCGTTTCATTTGATCAGGTACATTCCATTTCATTCGATCAGGTACGTTCAATTTCATTTGATCAGGTACGTACCATTTCATTTGATCATTTGATCAGGTACGTTCCATTTCATTTGATCAGGTATGTTCAATTTCATTTGATCAGGTACGTTCCATTTCATTTGATCAGGTACGTTCCGTTTCATTTGATCAGGTACGTTCCATTTCATTTGATCAGGTACGTTCCGTTTCATTTGATAATTTGATCAGGTACGTTCCATTTCATTTGATCAGGTACGTTCCATTTCATTTAATCAGGTACGTTCCATTTCATTTGATCAGGTACATTCCGTTTCATTTGACCGGGTACGTTCCGTTTCATTTGATCAGGTACATTCCATTTCATTCGATCAGGTACGTTCCATTTCATTTGATCAGGTACGTACCATTTCATTTGATCATTTGATCAGGTACGTTCCATTTCATTTGATCAGGTATGTTCAATTTCATTTGATCAGGTACGTTCCATTTCATTTGATCAGGTACGTTCCGTTTCATTCGATCAGGTACGTTCCATTTCATTTCATCAGGTACGTTCCATTTCATTTGATCATTTGATCTGGTACGTTCCGTTTCATTCGATCAGGTACGTTCCATTTCATTTGAACAGGTACGTTCCGTTTCATTTGATAATTTGAGCAGGTACGTTCCATTTCATTTGATCAGGTACATTCCGTTTCATTTGATCAGGTACGTTCCATTTCATTTGATCAGGTACGTTCCATTTCATTTGAACAGGTACGTTCCGTTTCATTTGATAATTTGATCAGGTACGTTCCATTTCATTTGATCAGGTACGTTCCGTTTCATTTGATCAGGTACGTTCCGTTTCATTTGATCATTTGATCTGGTACGTTCCATTTTATTTGATCAGGTACATTCCGTTTCACTTGATCAGGTACGTTCTGTTTCATTTGATCAGGTACGTTCCATTTCATTTGATCAGGTACGTTCCGTTTCATTTGATCAGGTACGTTCCGTTTCATTCGATAAGGTACGTTAAATTTCATTTGATCATTTGATCAGGTACGTTCCGTTTCATTCGATCAGGTACGTTCCATTTCATTTGAACAGGTACGTTCCGTTTCATTTGATAATTTGATCAGGTACGTTCCATTTCATTTGATCAGGTACATTCCGTTTCATTTGATCAGGTACGTTCCATTTCATTTGATCAGGTACGTTCCGTTTCACTTGATCACGTACGTTCCATTTCATTTGATCAGCTATGTTCCGTTTCATTCGATCAGGTACGTTCCATTTCATTTGATCAGGTATGTTCCGTTTCATTTGATCATTTGATCAGGTATGTTCCGTTTCATTTGATCAGGTACGTTCCGTTTCATTTGATCAGGTATGTTCCGTTTCATTTGATCAGGTACGTTCCATTTCATTTGATCAGGTACGTTCATTTCATTTGATCAGGTACGTTCCGTTTCATTTGATCATTTGATCAGGTACGTTCCGTTTCATTTGATCAGGTACGTTCCGTTTCATTTGATCATTTGATCAGGTACGTTCCATTTTATTTGATCAGGTACATTCCGTTTCATTTGATCAGGTACGTTCCATTTCATTTGATCAGGTACGTTCCATTTCATTTGATCAGGTACGTTCCATTTTATTTGATCATGTACGTTCCGTTTCATTTGATCAGGTACATTCCGTTTCATTCGATCAGGTACGTTCCATTTCATTTGATCAGGTACGTACCATTTCATTTGATCATTTGATCAGGTACGTTCCGTTTCATTTGATCAGGTATGTTCAATTTCATTTGATCAGGTACGTTCCATTTCATTTCATCAGGTACGTTCCATTTCATTTGATCATTTGATCAGGTACGTTCCATTTCATTCGATCAGGTACGTTCCATTTCAATTGATCAGGTACGTTTCGTTTCATTTGATAATTTGATCAGGTACGTTCCATTTCATTTGATCAGGTACGTTCCATTTCATTTGATCAGGTACGTTCCATTTCATTTGATCAGGTACGTTCCGTTTCACTTGATCACGTACGTTCCATTTCATTTGATCAGGTACGTTCCGTTTTATTCGATCAGGTACTTTCCATTTCATTTGATCAGGTATGTTCCGTTTCATTTGATCATTTGATCAGGTATGTTCCATTTCATTTGATCAGGTACGTTCATTTTCATTTGATCAGGTACGTTCCGTTTCATTTGATCAGGTACGTTCCATTTATTTGATCAGGTACGTTCATTTCATTTGATCAGGTACGTTCCGTTTCATTTGATCATTTGATCAGGTACGTTTCGTTTCATTTGATCAGGTATGTTCCGTTTCATTTGATCATTTGATCAGGTACGTTCCATTTTATTTGATCAGGTACGTTCCGTTTCATTTGATCAGGTACATTCCATTTCATTTGATCAGGTACGTTCCATTTCATTTGATCAGGTACGTTCCGTTTCTTTTGATAATTTGATCAGGTACGTTCCGTTTCATTCGATCAGGTACGTTCCATTTCATTTGATCAGTTACGTACCATTTCATTTGATCATTTGATCAGGTACGTTCCATTTCATTTGATCAGGTATGTTCAATTTCATTTGATCAGGTACGTTCCATTTCATTTGATCAGGTACATTCCGTTTCATTTGATCAGGTACATTCCATTTCATTTGATCAGGTACGTTCCGTTTCATTTGATAATTTGATCAGGTACGTTCCATTTCATTAGATCAAGTACGTTCCATTTCATTTAATCAGGTACGTTCCATTTCATTTGATCAGGTACATTCCGTTTCATTTGACCGGGTACGTTCCGTTTCATTTGATCAGGTACATTCCATTTCATTCGATCAGGTACGTTCCATTTCATTTGATCAGGTACGTACCATTTCATTTGATCATTTGATCAGGTATGTTCCATTTCATTTGATCAGGTATGTTCAATTTCATTTGATCAGGTACGTTCCATTTCATTTGATCAGGTACGTTCCGTTTCATTCGATCAGGTACGTTCATTTCATTTGATCAGGTACGTTCCGTTTCATTTGATCATTTGATCAGGTACGTTCCGTTTCATTTGATCAGGTACGTTCCGTTTCATTTGATCATTTGATCAGGTACGTTCCATTTTATTTGATCAGGTACATTCGGTTTCATTTGATCAGGTACATTCCATTTCATTTGATCAGGTACGTTCCATTTAATTTGATCAGGTACGTTCCATTTTATTTGATCAGGTACGTTCCGTTTCATTTGATCAGGTACATTCCGTTTCATTCGATCAGGTACGTTCCATTTCATTTGATCAGGTACGTACCATTTCATTTGATCATTTGATCAGGTACGTTCCGTTTCATTTGATCAGGTATGTTCAATTTCATTTGATCAGGTACGTTCCATTTCATTTCATCAGGTACGTTCCATTTCATTTGATCATTTGATCAGGTACGTTCCATTTCATTCGATCAGGTACGTTCCATTTCAATTGATCAGGTACGTTCCGTTTCATTTGATAATTTGATCAGGTACGTTCCATTTCATTTGATCAGGTACGTTCCATTTCATTTGATCAGGTACGTTCCGTTTCATTCGATCAGGTACGTTCCATTTCATTTGATCAGGTACGTTCCATTTCATTTGATCATTTGATCAGGTACGTTCCGTTTCATTCGATCAGGTACGTTCCATTTCATTTGAACAGGTACGTTCTGTTTCATTTGATCAGGTACGTTCCATTTATTTGATCAGGTACGTTCATTTCATTTGATCAGGTACGTTCCGTTTCATTTGATCATTTGATCAGGTACGTTCCATTTCATTTGATCAGGTACGTTCCGTTTCATTTGATCATTTGATCAGGTACGTTCCATTTCATTTGATCAGGTACATTCCTTTTCATTTGATCAGGTACGTTCCATTTCATTTGATCAGGTAAGGTCCGTTTCATTTGATAATTTGATCAGGTACATTCCATTTCATTTGATCAGGTACGTTCCATTTCATTTAATCAGGTACGTTCCATTTCATTTCATCAGGTACATTCCGTTTCATTTGACCGGGTACGTTCCGTTTCATTTGATCAGGTACATTCCATTTCATTCGATCAGGTACGTTCCATTTCATTTGATCAGGTACGTACCATTTCATTTGATCATTTGATCAGGTACGTTCCATTTCATTTGATCAGGTACGTTCCATTTCATTTAATCAGTTACGTTCCATTTCATTTGATCAGGTACATTCCGTTTCATTTGACCAGGTACGTTCCGTTTCATTTGATCAGGTACGTTCCGTTTCATTTGATCAGGTACGTTCCGTTTCATTTGACCAGGTACGTTCCATTTCATTTGATCAGGTACATTTCGTTTCATTTGACCAGGTACGTTCCATTTCATTTGATCAGGTACATTCCGTTTCATTTGATCAGGTACGTTCCATTTCATTTGATCAGGTACGTTCCATTTCATTTGATCAGGTACGTTCCATTTTATTTGATCAGGTACGTTCCGTTTCAATTGATCAGGTACATTCCGTTTCATTCGATCAGGTACGTTCCATTTCATTTGATCAGTTACGTACCATTTCATTTGATCATTTGATCAGGTACGTTCCATTTCATTTGATCAGGTATGTACAATTTCATTTGATCAGGTACGTTCCATTTCATTTGATCAGGTACATTCCGTTTCATTTGATCAGGTACGTTCCATTTCATTTGATCAGGTACGTTCCGTTTCATTTGATAATTTGATCAGGTACGTTCCATTTCATTTGATCAGGTACGTTCCATTTCATTTAATCAGGTACGTTCCATTTCATTTGATCAGGTACATTCCGTTTCATTTGACCGGGTACGTTCCGTTTCATTTGATCAGGTACATTCCATTTCATTCGATCAGGTACGTTCCATTTCATTTGATCAGGTACGTTCCATTTCATTTGATCAGGTACGTTCCATTTTATTTGATCAGGTACGTTCCGTTTCAATTGATCAGGTACATTCCGTTTCATTCGATCAGGTACGTTCCATTTCATTTGATCAGTTACGTACCATTTCATTTGATCATTTGATCAGGTACGTTCCATTTCATTTGATCAGGTATGTACAATTTCATTTGATCAGGTACGTTCCATTTCATTTGATCAGGTACATTCCGTTTCATTTGATCAGGTACGTTCCATTTCATTTGATCAGGTACGTTCCGTTTCATTTGATAATTTGATCAGGTACGTTCCATTTCATTTGATCAGGTACGTTCCATTTCATTTAATCAGGTACGTTCCATTTCATTTGATCAGGTACATTCCGTTTCATTTGACCGGGTACGTTCCGTTTCATTTGATCAGGTACATTCCATTTCATTCGATCAGGTACGTTCCATTTCATTTGAACAGGTACGTTCCGTTTCATTTGATAATTTGATCAGGTACGTTCCATTTCATTTGATCAGGTACATTCCGTTTCATTTGATCAGGTACGTTCCATTTCATTTGATCAGGTACGTTCCGTTTCACTTGATCACGTACGTTCCATTTCATTTGATCAGCTACGTTCCGTTTCATTCGATCAGGTACGTTCCATTTCATTTGATCAGGTATGTTCCGTTTCATTTGATCATTTGATCAGGTACGTTCCGTTTCATTTGATCAGGTACGTTCCGTTTCATTTGATCAGGTACGTTCCATTTCATTTGATCAAGTACGTTCATTTCATTTGATCAGGTACGTTCCGTTTCATTTGATCATTTGATCAGGTACGTTCCGTTTCATTTGATCAGGTACGTTCCGTTTCATTTGATCATTTGATCAGGTACGTTCCATTTTATTTGATCAGGTACATTCCGTTTCATTTGATCAGGTACGTTCAGTTTCATTTGATCAGGTACGTTCCATTTAATTTGATCAGGTACGTTCCATTTTATTTGATCAGGTACGTTCCGTTTCATTTGATCAGGTACATTTCGTTTCATTCGATCAGGTACGTTCCATTTCATTTGATCAGGTACGTACCATTTCATTTGATCATTTGATCAGGTACGTTCCGTTTCATTTGATCAGGTATGTTCAATTTCATTTGATGAGGTACGTTCCATTTCATTTGATCAGGTACGTTCCATTTCATTTGATCATTTGATCAGGTAAGTTCCATTTCATTCGATCAGGTACGTTCCATTTCAATTGATCAGGTACGTTCCATTTCATTTGATCAGGTACGTTCCGTTTCACTTGATCACGTACGTTCCATTTCATTTGATCAGGTACGTTCCATTTCATTTGATCAGGTACGTTCCATTTTATTTGATCAGGTACGTTCCGTTTCAATTGATCAGGTACATTCCGTTTCATTCGATCAGGTACGTTCCATTTCATTTGATCAGTTACGTACCATTTCATTTGATCATTTGATCAGGTACGTTCCATTTCATTTGATCAGGTATGTACAATTTCATTTGATCAGGTACGTTCCATTTCATTTGATCAGGTACATTCCGTTTCATTTGATCAGGTACGTTCCATTTCATTTGATCAGGTACGTTCCGTTTCATTTGATAATTTGATCAGGTACGTTCCATTTCATTTGATCAGGTACGTTCCATTTCATTTAATCAGGTACGTTCCATTTCATTTGATCAGGTACATTCCGTTTCATTTGACCGGGTACGTTCCGTTTCATTTGATCAGGTACATTCCATTTCATTCGATCAGGTACGTTCCATTTCATTTGAACAGGTACGTTCCGTTTCATTTGATAATTTGATCAGGTACGTTCCATTTCATTTGATCAGGTACATTCCGTTTCATTTGATCAGGTACGTTCCATTTCATTTGATCAGGTACGTTCCGTTTCACTTGATCACGTACGTTCCATTTCATTTGATCAGCTACGTTCCGTTTCATTCGATCAGGTACGTTCCATTTCATTTGATCAGGTATGTTCCGTTTCATTTGATCATTTGATCAGGTACGTTCCGTTTCATTTGATCAGGTACGTTCCGTTTCATTTGATCAGGTACGTTCCATTTCATTTGATCAAGTACGTTCATTTCATTTGATCAGGTACGTTCCGTTTCATTTGATCATTTGATCAGGTACGTTCCGTTTCATTTGATCAGGTACGTTCCGTTTCATTTGATCATTTGATCAGGTACGTTCCATTTTATTTGATCAGGTACATTCCGTTTCATTTGATCAGGTACGTTCAGTTTCATTTGATCAGGTACGTTCCATTTCATTTGATCAGGTACGTTCCATTTTATTTGATCAGGTACGTTCCGTTTCATTTGATCAGGTACATTTCGTTTCATTCGATCAGGTACGTTCCATTTCATTTGATCAGGTACGTACCATTTCATTTGATCATTTGATCAGGTACGTTCCGTTTCATTTGATCAGGTATGTTCAATTTCATTTGATGAGGTACGTTCCATTTCATTTGATCAGGTACGTTCCATTTCATTTGATCATTTGATCAGGTAAGTTCCATTTCATTCGATCAGGTACGTTCCATTTCAATTGATCAGGTACGTTCCATTTCATTTGATCAGGTACGTTCCGTTTCACTTGATCACGTACGTTCCATTTCATTTGATCAGGTACGTTCCATTTCATTTGATCAGGTACGTTCCATTTTATTTGATCAGGTACGTTCCGTTTCAATTGATCAGGTACATTCCGTTTCATTCGATCAGGTACGTTCCATTTCATTTGATCAGTTACGTACCATTTCATTTGATCATTTGATCAGGTACGTTCCATTTCATTTGATCAGGTATGTACAATTTCATTTGATCAGGTACGTTCCATTTCATTTGATCAGGTACATTCCGTTTCATTTGATCAGGTACGTTCCATTTCATTTGATCAGGTACGTTCCGTTTCATTTGATAATTTGATCAGGTACGTTCCATTTCATTTGATCAGGTACGTTCCATTTCATTTAATCAGGTACGTTCCATTTCATTTGATCAGGTACATTCCGTTTCATTTGACCGGGTACGTTCCGTTTCATTTGATCAGGTACATTCCATTTCATTCGATCAGGTACGTTCCATTTCATTTGATCAGGTACGTTCCATTTCATTTGATCAGGTACGTTCCATTTTATTTGATCAGGTACGTTCCGTTTCAATTGATCAGGTACATTCCGTTTCATTCGATCAGGTACGTTCCATTTCATTTGATCAGTTACGTACCATTTCATTTGATCATTTGATCAGGTACGTTCCATTTCATTTGATCAGGTATGTACAATTTCATTTGATCAGGTACGTTCCATTTCATTTGATCAGGTACATTCCGTTTCATTTGATCAGGTACGTTCCATTTCATTTGATCAGGTACGTTCCGTTTCATTTGATAATTTGATCAGGTACGTTCCATTTCATTTGATCAGGTACGTTCCATTTCATTTAATCAGGTACGTTCCATTTCATTTGATCAGGTACATTCCGTTTCATTTGACCGGGTACGTTCCGTTTCATTTGATCAGTTACATTCCATTTCATTCGATCAGGTACGTTCCATTTCATTTGAACAGGTACGTTCCGTTTCATTTGATAATTTGATAAGGTACGTTCTATTTCATTTGATCAGGTACATTCCGTTTCATTTGATCAGGTACGTTCCATTTCATTTGATCAGGTACGTTCCGTTTCACTTGATCACGTACGTTCCATTTCATTTGATCAGCTACGTTCCGTTTCATTCGATCAGGTACGTTCCATTTCATTTGATCAGGTATGTTCCGTTTCATTTGATCATTTGATCAGGTACGTTCCGTTTCATTTGATCAGGTACGTTCCGTTTCATTTGATCAGGTACGTTCCATTTCATTTGATCAAGTACGTTCATTTCATTTGATCAGGTACGTTCCGTTTCATTTGATCATTTGATCAGGTACGTTCCGTTTCATTTGATCAGGTACGTTCCGTTTCATTTGATCATTTGATCAGGTACGTTCCATTTTATTTGATCAGGTACATTCCGTTTCATTTGATCAGGTACGTTCAGTTTCATTTGATCAGGTACGTTCCATTTCATTTGATCAGGTACGTTCCATTTTATTTGATCAGGTACGTTCCGTTTCATTTGATCAGGTACATTTCGTTTCATTCGATCAGGTAAGTTCCATTTCATTTGATCAGGTACGTACCATTTCATTTGATCATTTGATCAGGTACGTTCCGTTTCATTTGATCAGGTATGTTCAATTTCATTTGATGAGGTACGTTCCATTTCATTTCATCAGGTACGTTCCATTTCATTTGATCATTTGATCAGGTAAGTTCCATTTCATTCGATCAGGTACGTTCCATTTCAATTGATCAGGTACGTTCCATTTCATTTGATCAGGTACGTTCCGTTTCACTTGATCACGTACGTTCCATTTCATTTGATCAGGTACGTTCCGTTTCATTCGATCAGGTACTTTCCATTTCATTTGATCAGGTATGTTCCGTTTCATTTGATCATTTGATCAGGTATGTTCCATTTCATTTGATCAGGAACGTTCATTTTCATTTGATCAGGTACGTTCCGTTTCATTTGATCAGGTACGTTCCATTTATTTGATCAGGTACGTTCATTTCATTTGATCAGGTACGTTCCGTTTCATTTGATCATTTGATCAGGTACGTTCCGTTTCATTTGATCAGGTACGTTCCGTTTCATTTGATCATTTGATCAGGTACGTTCCATTTTATTTGATCAGGTACATTCCGTTTCATTTGATCAGGTACGTTCCATTTCATTTGATCAGGTACGTTCCATTTCATTTGATCAGGTACGTTCCATATTATTTGATCAGGTACGTTCCGTTTCAATTGATCAGGTACATTCCGTTTCATTCGATCAGGTACGTTCCATTTCATTTGATCAGGTACATACCATTTCATTTGATCATTTGATCAGGTACGTTCCATTTCATTTGATCAGGTATGTTCAATTTCATTTGGTCAGGTACGTTCCATTTCATTTGATCAGGTACATTCCTTTTCATTTGATCAGGTACGTTCCATTTCATTTGATCAGGTACGTTCCGTTTCATTTGATAATTTGATCAGGTACATTCCATTTCATTTGATCAGGTACGTTCCATTTCATTTAATCAGGTACGTTCCATTTCATTTGATCAGGTACATTCCGTTTCATTTGACCGGGTACGTTCCGTTTCATTTGATCAGGTACATTCCATTTCATTCGATCAGGTACGTTCAATTTCATTTGATCAGGTACGTACCATTTCATTTGATCATTTGATCAGGTACGTTCCATTTCATTTGATCAGGTATGTTCAATTTCGTTTGATCAGGTACGTTCCATTTCATTTGATCAGGTACGTTCCGTTTCATTTGATCAGGTACGTTCCATTTCATTTGATCAGGTACGTTCCGTTTCATTTGATAATTTGATCAGGTACGTTCCATTTCATTTGATCAGGTACGTTCCATTTCATTTAATCAGGTACGTTCCATTTCATTTGATCAGGTACATTCCGTTTCATTTGACCGGGTACGTTCCGTTTCATTTGATCAGGTACATTCCATTTCATTCGATCAGGTACGTTCCATTTCATTTGATCAGGTACGTACCATTTCATTTGATCATTTGATCAGGTACGTTCCATTTCATTTGATCAGGTATGTTCAATTTCATTTGATCAGGTACGTTCCATTTCATTTGATCAGGTACGTTCCGTTTCATTCGATCAGGTACGTTCCATTTCATTTCATCAGGTACGTTCCATTTCATTTGATCATTTGATCTGGTACGTTCCGTTTCATTCGATCAGGTACGTTCCATTTCATTTGAACAGGTACGTTCCGTTTCATTTGATAATTTGAGCAGGTACGTTCCATTTCATTTGATCAGGTACATTCCGTTTCATTTGATCAGGTACGTTCCATTTCATTTGATCAGGTACGTTCCATTTCATTTGAACAGGTACGTTCCGTTTCATTTGATAATTTGATCAGGTACGTTCCATTTCATTTGATCAGGTACGTTCCGTTTCATTTGATCAGGTACGTTCCGTTTCATTTGATCATTTGATCTGGTACGTTCCATTTTATTTGATCAGGTACATTCCGTTTCACTTGATCAGGTACGTTCTGTTTCATTTGATCAGGTACGTTCCATTTCATTTGATCAGGTACGTTCCGTTTCATTTGATCAGGTACGTTCCGTTTCATTCGATAAGGTACGTTAAATTTCATTTGATCATTTGATCAGGTACGTTCCGTTTCATTCGATCAGGTACGTTCCATTTCATTTGAACAGGTACGTTCCGTTTCATTTGATAATTTGATCAGGTACGTTCCATTTCATTTGATCAGGTACATTCCGTTTCATTTGATCAGGTACGTTCCATTTCATTTGATCAGGTACGTTCCGTTTCACTTGATCACGTACGTTCCATTTCATTTGATCAGCTATGTTCCGTTTCATTCGATCAGGTACGTTCCATTTCATTTGATCAGGTATGTTCCGTTTCATTTGATCATTTGATCAGGTATGTTCCGTTTCATTTGATCAGGTACGTTCCGTTTCATTTGATCAGGTATGTTCCGTTTCATTTGATCAGGTACGTTCCATTTCATTTGATCAGGTACGTTCATTTCATTTGATCAGGTACGTTCCGTTTCATTTGATCATTTGATCAGGTACGTTCCGTTTCATTTGATCAGGTACGTTCCGTTTCATTTGATCATTTGATCAGGTACGTTCCATTTTATTTGATCAGGTACATTCCGTTTCATTTGATCAGGTACGTTCCATTTCATTTGATCAGGTACGTTCCATTTCATTTGATCAGGTACGTTCCATTTTATTTGATCATGTACGTTCCGTTTCATTTGATCAGGTACATTCCGTTTCATTCGATCAGGTACGTTCCATTTCATTTGATCAGGTACGTACCATTTCATTTGATCATTTGATCAGGTACGTTCCGTTTCATTTGATCAGGTATGTTCAATTTCATTTGATCAGGTACGTTCCATTTCATTTCATCAGGTACGTTCCATTTCATTTGATCATTTGATCAGGTACGTTCCATTTCATTCGATCAGGTACGTTCCATTTCAATTGATCAGGTACGTTTCGTTTCATTTGATAATTTGATCAGGTACGTTCCATTTCATTTGATCAGGTACGTTCCATTTCATTTGATCAGGTACGTTCCATTTCATTTGATCAGGTACGTTCCGTTTCACTTGATCACGTACGTTCCATTTCATTTGATCAGGTACGTTCCGTTTTATTCGATCAGGTACTTTCCATTTCATTTGATCAGGTATGTTCCGTTTCATTTGATCATTTGATCAGGTATGTTCCATTTCATTTGATCAGGTACGTTCATTTTCATTTGATCAGGTACGTTCCGTTTCATTTGATCAGGTACGTTCCATTTATTTGATCAGGTACGTTCATTTCATTTGATCAGGTACGTTCCGTTTCATTTGATCATTTGATCAGGTACGTTTCGTTTCATTTGATCAGGTATGTTCCGTTTCATTTGATCATTTGATCAGGTACGTTCCATTTTATTTGATCAGGTACGTTCCGTTTCATTTGATCAGGTACATTCCATTTCATTTGATCAGGTACGTTCCATTTCATTTGATCAGGTACGTTCCGTTTCTTTTGATAATTTGATCAGGTACGTTCCGTTTCATTCGATCAGGTACGTTCCATTTCATTTGATCAGTTACGTACCATTTCATTTGATCATTTGATCAGGTACGTTCCATTTCATTTGATCAGGTATGTTCAATTTCATTTGATCAGGTACGTTCCATTTCATTTGATCAGGTACATTCCGTTTCATTTGATCAGGTACATTCCATTTCATTTGATCAGGTACGTTCCGTTTCATTTGATAATTTGATCAGGTACGTTCCATTTCATTAGATCAAGTACGTTCCATTTCATTTAATCAGGTACGTTCCATTTCATTTGATCAGGTACATTCCGTTTCATTTGACCGGGTACGTTCCGTTTCATTTGATCAGGTACATTCCATTTCATTCGATCAGGTACGTTCCATTTCATTTGATCAGGTACGTACCATTTCATTTGATCATTTGATCAGGTATGTTCCATTTCATTTGATCAGGTATGTTCAATTTCATTTGATCAGGTACGTTCCATTTCATTTGATCAGGTACGTTCCGTTTCATTCGATCAGGTACGTTCATTTCATTTGATCAGGTACGTTCCGTTTCATTTGATCATTTGATCAGGTACGTTCCGTTTCATTTGATCAGGTACGTTCCGTTTCATTTGATCATTTGATCAGGTACGTTCCATTTTATTTGATCAGGTACATTCGGTTTCATTTGATCAGGTACATTCCATTTCATTTGATCAGGTACGTTCCATTTAATTTGATCAGGTACGTTCCATTTTATTTGATCAGGTACGTTCCGTTTCATTTGATCAGGTACATTCCGTTTCATTCGATCAGGTACGTTCCATTTCATTTGATCAGGTACGTACCATTTCATTTGATCATTTGATCAGGTACGTTCCGTTTCATTTGATCAGGTATGTTCAATTTCATTTGATCAGGTACGTTCCATTTCATTTCATCAGGTACGTTCCATTTCATTTGATCATTTGATCAGGTACGTTCCATTTCATTCGATCAGGTACGTTCCATTTCAATTGATCAGGTACGTTCCGTTTCATTTGATAATTTGATCAGGTACGTTCCATTTCATTTGATCAGGTACGTTCCATTTCATTTGATCAGGTACGTTCCGTTTCATTCGATCAGGTACGTTCCATTTCATTTGATCAGGTACGTTCCATTTCATTTGATCATTTGATCAGGTACGTTCCGTTTCATTCGATCAGGTACGTTCCATTTCATTTGAACAGGTACGTTCTGTTTCATTTGATCAGGTACGTTCCATTTATTTGATCAGGTACGTTCATTTCATTTGATCAGGTACGTTCCGTTTCATTTGATCATTTGATCAGGTACGTTCCATTTCATTTGATCAGGTACGTTCCGTTTCATTTGATCATTTGATCAGGTACGTTCCATTTCATTTGATCAGGTACATTCCTTTTCATTTGATCAGGTACGTTCCATTTCATTTGATCAGGTAAGGTCCGTTTCATTTGATAATTTGATCAGGTACATTCCATTTCATTTGATCAGGTACGTTCCATTTCATTTAATCAGGTACGTTCCATTTCATTTCATCAGGTACATTCCGTTTCATTTGACCGGGTACGTTCCGTTTCATTTGATCAGGTACATTCCATTTCATTCGATCAGGTACGTTCCATTTCATTTGATCAGGTACGTACCATTTCATTTGATCATTTGATCAGGTACGTTCCATTTCATTTGATCAGGTATGTTCAATTTCATTTGATCAGGTACGTTCCATTTCATTTGATCAGGTACGTTCCGTTTCATTTGATCAGGTACGTTCCATTTCATTTGATCAGGTACGTTCCGTTTCATCTGATAATTTGATCAGGTACGTTCCATTTCATTTGATCAGGTACGTTCCATTTCATTTAATCAGGTACGTTCCATTTCATTTGATCAGGTACATTCCGTTTCATTTGACCGGGTACTTTCCGTTTCATTTGATCAGGTACATTCCATTTCATTCGATCAGGTACGTTCCATTTCATTTGATCAGGTACGTACCATTAAATTTGATCATTTGATCAGGTACGTTCCATTTCATTTGATCAGGTATGTTCAATTTCATTTGATCAGGTACGTTCCATTTCATTTGATCAGGTACGTTCCGTTTCATTCGATCAGGTACGTTCCATTTCATTTCATCAGGTACGTTCCATTTCATTTGATCATTTGATCAGGTACGTTCCGTTTCATTCGATCAGGTACGTTCCATTTCATTTGAACAGGTACGTTCCGTTTCATTTGATCAGGTACGTACCATTTCATTTGATCAGGTACATTCTGTTTCATTTGATCAGGTACGTTCCATTTCATTTGATCAGGTACATTCCATTTCATTCGATCAGGTACGTTCCATTTCATTTGATCAGGTACGTACCATTTCATTTGATCATTTGATCAGGTACGTTCCATTTCATTTGATCAGGTATGTTCAATTTCATTTAATCAGGTACGTTCCATTTCATTTGATCAGGTACATTCCGTTTCATTTGACCGGGTACTTTCCGTTTCATTTGATCAGGTACATTCCATTTCATTCGATCAGGTACGTTCCATTTCATTTGATCAGGTACGTACCATTAAATTTGATCATTTGATCAGGTACGTTCCATTTCATTTGATCAGGTATGTTCAATTTCATTTGATCAGGTACGTTCCATTTCATTTGATCAGGTACGTTCCGTTTCATTCGATCAGGTACGTTCCATTTCATTTCATCAGGTACGTTCCATTTCATTTGATCATTTGATCAGGTACGTTCCGTTTCATTCGATCAGGTACGTTCCATTTCATTTGAACAGGTACGTTCCGTTTCATTTGATAATTTGAGCAGGTACGTTCCATTTCATTTGATCAGGTACATTCTGTTTCATTTGATCAGGTACGTTCCATTTCATTTGATCAGGTACGTTCCGTTTCATTCGATCAGGTACGTTCCATTTCATTTGATCAGGTACGTTCCATTTCATTTGATCATTTGATCAGGTACGTTCCGTTTCATTCGATCAGGTACGTTCCATTTCATTTGAACAGGTACGTTCTGTTTCATTTGATCAGGTACGTTCCATTTATTTGATCAGGTACGTTCATTTCATTTGATCAGGTACGTTCCGTTTCATTTGATCATTTGATCAGGTACGTTCCGTTTCATTTGATCAGGTACGTTCCGTTTCATTTGATCATTTGATCAGGTACGTTCCATTTTATTTGATCAGGTACATTCCGTTTCATTTGATCAGGTACGTTCCATTTCATTTGATCAGGTACGTTCCATTTCATTTGATCAGGTACGTTCCATTTTATTTGATCAGGTACGTTCCGTTTCAATTGATCAGGTACATTCCGTTTCATTCGATCAGGTACGTTCCATTTCATTTGAACAGGTACGTACCATTTCATTTGATCATTTGATCAGGTACGTTCCATTTCATTTGATCAGGTACATTCCTTTTCATTTGATCAGGTACGTTCCATTTCATTTGATCAGGTAAGGTCCGTTTCATTTGATAATTTGATCAGGTACATTCCATTTCATTTGATCAGGTACGTTCCATTTCATTTAATCAGGTACGTTCCATTTCATTTCATCAGGTACATTCCGTTTCATTTGACCGGGTACGTTCCGTTTCATTTGATCAGGTACATTCCATTTCATTCGATCAGGTACGTTCCATTTCATTTGATCAGGTACGTACCATTTCATTTGATCATTTGATCAGGTACGTTCCATTTCATTTGATCAGGTATGTTCAATTTCATTTGATCAGGTACGTTCCATTTCATTTGATCAGGTACGTTCCGTTTCATTTGATCAGGTACGTTCCATTTCATTTGATCAGGTACGTTCCGTTTCATCTGATAATTTGATCAGGTACGTTCCATTTCATTTGATCAGGTACGTTCCATTTCATTTAATCAGGTACGTTCCATTTCATTTGATCAGGTACATTCCGTTTCATTTGACCGGGTACGTTCCGTTTCATTTGATCAGGTACATTCCATTTCATTCGATCAGGTACGTTCCATTTCATTTGATCAGGTACGTACCATTAAATTTGATCATTTGATCAGGTACGTTCCATTTCATTTGATCAGGTATGTTCAATTTCATTTGATCAGGTACGTTCCATTTCATTTGATCAGGTACGTTCCGTTTCATTCGATCAGGTACGTTCCATTTCATTTCATCAGGTACGTTCCATTTCATTTGATCATTTGATCAGGTACGTTCCGTTTCATTCGATCAGGTACGTTCCATTTCATTTGAACAGGTACGTTCCGTTTCATTTGATAATTTGAGCAGGTACGTTCCATTTCATTTGATCAGGTACGTTCCATTTCATTTGATCAGGTACGTTCCATTTCATTTGAACAGGTACGTTCTGTTTCATTTGATAATTTGATCAGGTATGTTCCATTTCATTTGATCAGGTACGTTCCGTTTCATTTGATCAGGTACGTTCCGTTTCATTTGATCATTTGATCTGGTACGTTCCATTTTATTTGATCAGGTACATTCCGTTTCACTTGATCAGGTACGTTCTGTTTCATTTGATCAGGTACGTTCCATTTCATTTGATCAGTTACGTTCCATTTCATTTGATCAGGTACGTTCCGTTTCATTTGATCAGGTACGTTCCGTTTCATTCGATCAGGTACGTTACATTTCATTTGATCATTTGATCAGGTACGTTCCGTTTCATTCGATCAGGTACGTTCCATTTCATTTGAACAGGTACGTTCCGTTTCACTTGATCACGTACGTTCCATTTCATTTGATCAGCTACGTTCCGTTTCATTCGATCAGGTACGTTCCATTTCATTTGATCAGGTATGTTCCGTTTCATTTGATCATTTGATCAGGTATGTTCCGTTTCATTTGATCAGGTACGTTCCGTTTCATTTGATCAGGTACGTTCCGTTTCATTTGATCAGGTACGTTCCATTTCATTTGATCAGGTACGTTCATTTCATTTGATCAGGTACGTTCCGTTTCATTTGATCATTTGATCAGGTACGTTCCGTTTCATTTGATCAGGTACGTTCCGTTTCATTTGATCATTTGATCAGGTACGTTCCATTTTATTTGATCAGGTACATTCCGTTTCATTTGATCAGGTACGTTCCATTTCATTTGATCAGGTACGTTCCATTTCATTTGATCAGGTACGTTCCATTTCAATTGATCAGGTACGTTCCGTTTCATTTGATAATTTGATCAGGTACGTTCCATTTCATTTGATCAGGTACGTTCCATTTTCATTTGATCAGGTACGTTCCATTTCATTTGATCAGGTACGTTCCGTTTCACTTGATCACGTACGTTCCATTTCATTTGATCAGGTACGTTCCGTTTCATTCGATCAGGTACTTTCCATTTCAATTGATCAGGTATGTTCCGTTTCATTTGATCATTTGATCAGGTATGTTCCATTTCATTTGATCAGGTACGTTCATTTTCATTTGATCAGGTACGTTCCGTTTCATTTGATCAGGTACGTTCCATTTATTTGATCAGGTACGTTCATTTCATTTGATCAGGTACATTCCGTTTCATTTGATCATTTGATCAGGTACGTTCCGTTTCATTTGATCAGGTACGTTCCGTTTCATTTGATCATTTGATCAGGTACGTTCCATTTTATTTGATCAGGTACGTTCCGTTTCTTTCGATCAGGTACGTTCCATTTCATTTGAACAGGTACGTTCCGTTTCATTTGATAATTTGATCAGGTACGTTCCATTTCATTTGATCAGGTACTTTCCGTTTCATTTGATCAGGTACGTTCCATTTCATTTGATCAGGTACGTTCCGTTTCACTTGATCAAGTACGTTCCATTTCATTTGATCAGCTACGTTCCGTTTCATTCGATCAGGTACGTTCCATTTCATTTGATCAGGTATGTTCCGTTTCATTTGATCATTTGATCAGGTATGTTCCGTTTCATTTGATCAGGTACGTTCCATTTCATTTGATCAGGTACGTTCCGTTTCATTTGATCAGGTACGTTCCATTTCATTTGATCAGGTACGTTCCGTTTCATCTGATAATTTGATCAGGTACGTTCCATTTCATTTGATCAGGTACGTTCCATTTCATTTAATCAGGTACGTTCCATTTCATTTGATCAGGTACATTCCGTTTCATTTGACCGGGTACGTTCCGTTTCATTTGATCAGGTACATTCCATTTCATTCGATCAGGTACGTTCCATTTCATTTGATCAGGTACGTACCATTAAATTTGATCATTTGATCAGGTACGTTCCATTTCATTTGATCAGGTATGTTCAATTTCATTTGATCAGGTACGTTCCGTTTCATTTGATCATTTGATCTGGTACGTTCCATTTTATTTGATCAGGTACATTCCGTTTCACTTGATCAGGTACGTTCTGTTTCATTTGATCAGGTACGTTCCATTTCATTTGATCAGTTACGTTCCATTTCATTTGATCAGGTATGTTCCGTTTCATTTGATCAGGTACGTTCCGTTTCATTTGATCAGGTACGTTCCGTTTCATTTGATCAGGTACGTTCCATTTCATTTGATCAGGTACGTTCATTTCATTTGATCAGGTACGTTCCGTTTCATTTGATCATTTGATCAGGTACGTTCCGTTTCATTTGATCAGGTACGTTCCGTTTCATTTGATCATTTGATCAGGTACGTTCCATTTAATTTGATCAGGTACTTTCCATTTTATTTGATCAGGTACGTTCCGTTTCATTTGATCAGGTACGTTCTAATTCATTTGATCAGGTACGTTCCGTTTCATTTGATAATTTGATCAGATACATTCCATTTCATTTGATCAGGTACGTTCCATTTCATTTGATCATTTGATCAGGTACGTTCCGTTTCATTTGATCAGGTACGTTCCGTTTCATTTGATCATTTGATCTGGTACGTTCCATTTTATTTGATCAGGTACATTCCGTTTCATTTGATCAGGTACGTTCCGTTTCATTTGATCAGGTACGTTCCATTTCATTAGATCAGGTACGTTCCATTTCATTTGATCAGGTACGTTCCATTTCATTTCATCAGGTACGTTCCGTTTCATTCGATCAGGTACGTTCCGTTTCATTTGATCAGGTATGTTCCGTTTCATTTGATCATTTGATCAGGTATGTTCCGTTTCAATTGATCAGGTACATTCCGTTTCATTCGATCAGGTACGTTCCATTTCATTTGATCAGGTACGTACCATTTCATTTGATCATTTGATCAGGTACGTTCCATTTCATTTGATCAGGTATGTTCAATTTCATTTGATCAGGTACGTTCCATTTCATTTGATCAGGTACATTCCGTTTCATTTGATCAGGTACGTTCCATTTCATTTGATCAGGTACGATCTGTTTCATTTGATAATTTGATCAGGTACTTTACATTTCATTTGATCAGGTACGTTCCATTTCATTTAATCAGGTACGTTCCATTTCATTTGATCAGGTACATTCCGTTTCATTTGACCGGGTACGTTCCGTTTCATTTGATCAGGTACATTCCATTTCATTCGATCAGGTACGTTCCATTTCATTTGATCATTTGATCAGGTATGTTCCGTTTCATTTGATCAGGTACGTTCCGTTTCATTTGATCAGGTACGTTCCGTTTCATTTGATCAGGTACGTTCCATTTCATTTGATCAGGTACGTTCATTTCATTTGATCAGGTACGTTCCGTTTCATTTGATCATTTGATCAGGTACGTTCCGTTTCATTTGATCAGGTACGTTCCGTTTCATTTGATCATTTGATCAGGTACGTTCCATTTTATTTGATCAGGTACATTCCGTTTCATTTGATCAGGTACGTTCCATTTCATTTGATCAGGTACGTTCCATTTCATTTGATCAGGTACGTTCCATTTCAATTGATCAGGTACGTTCCGTTTCATTTGATAATTTGATCAGGTACGTTCCATTTCATTTGATCAGGTACGTTCCATTTTCATTTGATCAGGTACGTTCCATTTCATTTGATCAGGTACGTTCCGTTTCACTTGATCACGTACGTTCCATTTCATTTGATCAGGTACGTTCCGTTTCATTCGATCAGGTACTTTCCATTTCAATTGATCAGGTATGTTCCGTTTCATTTGATCATTTGATCAGGTATGTTCCATTTCATTTGATCAGGTACGTTCATTTTCATTTGATCAGGTACGTTCCGTTTCATTTGATCAGGTACGTTCCATTTATTTGATCAGGTACGTTCATTTCATTTGATCAGGTACATTCCGTTTCATTTGATCATTTGATCAGGTACGTTCCGTTTCATTTGATCAGGTACGTTCCGTTTCATTTGATCATTTGATCAGGTACGTTCCATTTTATTTGATCAGGTACGTTCCGTTTCTTTCGATCAGGTACGTTCCATTTCATTTGAACAGGTACGTTCCGTTTCATTTGATAATTTGATCAGGTACGTTCCATTTCATTTGATCAGGTACTTTCCGTTTCATTTGATCAGGTACGTTCCATTTCATTTGATCAGGTACGTTCCGTTTCACTTGATCAAGTACGTTCCATTTCATTTGATCAGCTACGTTCCGTTTCATTCGATCAGGTACGTTCCATTTCATTTGATCAGGTATGTTCCGTTTCATTTGATCATTTGATCAGGTATGTTCCGTTTCATTTGATCAGGTACGTTCCATTTCATTTGATCAGGTACGTTCCGTTTCATTTGATCAGGTACGTTCCATTTCATTTGATCAGGTACGTTCCGTTTCATCTGATAATTTGATCAGGTACGTTCCATTTCATTTGATCAGGTACGTTCCATTTCATTTAATCAGGTACGTTCCATTTCATTTGATCAGGTACATTCCGTTTCATTTGACCGGGTACGTTCCGTTTCATTTGATCAGGTACATTCCATTTCATTCGATCAGGTACGTTCCATTTCATTTGATCAGGTACGTACCATTAAATTTGATCATTTGATCAGGTACGTTCCATTTCATTTGATCAGGTATGTTCAATTTCATTTGATCAGGTACGTTCCGTTTCATTTGATCATTTGATCTGGTACGTTCCATTTTATTTGATCAGGTACATTCCGTTTCACTTGATCAGGTACGTTCTGTTTCATTTGATCAGGTACGTTCCATTTCATTTGATCAGTTACGTTCCATTTCATTTGATCAGGTATGTTCCGTTTCATTTGATCAGGTACGTTCCGTTTCATTTGATCAGGTACGTTCCGTTTCATTTGATCAGGTACGTTCCATTTCATTTGATCAGGTACGTTCATTTCATTTGATCAGGTACGTTCCGTTTCATTTGATCATTTGATCAGGTACGTTCCGTTTCATTTGATCAGGTACGTTCCGTTTCATTTGATCATTTGATCAGGTACGTTCCATTTAATTTGATCAGGTACTTTCCATTTTATTTGATCAGGTACGTTCCGTTTCATTTGATCAGGTACGTTCTAATTCATTTGATCAGGTACGTTCCGTTTCATTTGATAATTTGATCAGATACATTCCATTTCATTTGATCAGGTACGTTCCATTTCATTTGATCATTTGATCAGGTACGTTCCGTTTCATTTGATCAGGTACGTTCCGTTTCATTTGATCATTTGATCTGGTACGTTCCATTTTATTTGATCAGGTACATTCCGTTTCATTTGATCAGGTACGTTCCGTTTCATTTGATCAGGTACGTTCCATTTCATTAGATCAGGTACGTTCCATTTCATTTGATCAGGTACGTTCCATTTCATTTCATCAGGTACGTTCCGTTTCATTCGATCAGGTACGTTCCGTTTCATTTGATCAGGTATGTTCCGTTTCATTTGATCATTTGATCAGGTATGTTCCGTTTCAATTGATCAGGTACATTCCGTTTCATTCGATCAGGTACGTTCCATTTCATTTGATCAGGTACGTACCATTTCATTTGATCATTTGATCAGGTACGTTCCATTTCATTTGATCAGGTATGTTCAATTTCATTTGATCAGGTACGTTCCATTTCATTTGATCAGGTACATTCCGTTTCATTTGATCAGGTACGTTCCATTTCATTTGATCAGGTACGATCTGTTTCATTTGATAATTTGATCAGGTACTTTACATTTCATTTGATCAGGTACGTTCCATTTCATTTAATCAGGTACGTTCCATTTCATTTGATCAGGTACATTCCGTTTCATTTGACCGGGTACGTTCCGTTTCATTTGATCAGGTACATTCCATTTCATTCGATCAGGTACGTTCCATTTCATTTGATCAGGTACGTTCCATTTCATTTGATCAGGTACGTTCCGTTTCACTTGATCACGTACGTTCCATTTCATTTGATCAGGTACGTTCCGTTTCATTCGATCAGGTACTTTCCATTTCAATTGATCAGGTATGTTCCGTTTCATTTGATCATTTGATCAGGTATGTTCCATTTCATTTGATCAGGTACGTTCATTTTCATTTGATCAGGTACGTTCCGTTTCATTTGATCAGGTACGTTCCATTTATTTGATCAGGTACGTTCATTTCATTTGATCAGGTACATTCCGTTTCATTTGATCATTTGATCAGGTACGTTCCGTTTCATTTGATCAGGTACGTTCCGTTTCATTTGATCATTTGATCAGGTACGTTCCATTTTATTTGATCAGGTACGTTCCGTTTCTTTCGATCAGGTACGTTCCATTTCATTCTAACAGGTACGTTCCGTTTCATTTGATAATTTGATCAGGTACGTTCCATTTCATTTGATCAGGTACTTTCCGTTTCATTTGATCAGGTACGTTCCATTTCATTTGATCAGGTACGTTCCGTTTCACTTGATCAAGTACGTTCCATTTCATTTGATCAGCTACGTTCCGTTTCATTCGATCAGGTACGTTCCATTTCATTTGATCAGGTATGTTCCGTTTCATTTGATCATTTGATCAGGTATGTTCCGTTTCATTTGATCAGGTACGTTCCATTTCATTTGATCAGGTACGTTCCGTTTCATTTGATCAGGTACGTTCCATTTCATTTGATCAGGTACGTTCCGTTTCATCTGATAATTTGATCAGGTACGTTCCATTTCATTTGATCAGGTACGTTCCATTTCATTTAATCAGGTACGTTCCATTTCATTTGATCAGGTACATTCCGTTTCATTTGACCGGGTACGTTCCGTTTCATTTGATCAGGTACATTCCATTTCATTCGATCAGGTACGTTCCATTTCATTTGATCAGGTACGTACCATTAAATTTGATCATTTGATCAGGTACGTTCCATTTCATTTGATCAGGTATGTTCAATTTCATTTGATCAGGTACGTTCCGTTTCATTTGATCATTTGATCTGGTACGTTCCATTTTATTTGATCAGGTACATTCCGTTTCACTTGATCAGGTACGTTCTGTTTCATTTGATCAGGTACGTTCCATTTCATTTGATCAGTTACGTTCCATTTCATTTGATCAGGTATGTTCCGTTTCATTTGATCAGGTACGTTCTGTTTCATTTGATCAGGTACGTTCCGTTTCATTTGATCAGGTACGTTCCATTTCATTTGATCAGGTACGTTCATTTCATTTGATCAGGTACGTTCCGTTTCATTTGATCATTTGATCAGGTACGTTCCGTTTCATTTGATCAGGTACGTTCCGTTTCATTTGATCATTTGATCAGGTACGTTCCATTTAATTTGATCAGGTACTTTCCATTTTATTTGATCAGGTACGTTCCGTTTCATTTGATCAGGTACGTTCTAATTCATTTGATCAGGTACGTTCCGTTTCATTTGATAATTTGATCAGATACATTCCATTTCATTTGATCAGGTACGTTCCATTTCATTTGATCATTTGATCAGGTACGTTCCGTTTCATTTGATCAGGTACGTTCCGTTTCATTTGATCATTTGATCTGGTACGTTCCATTTTATTTGATCAGGTACATTCCGTTTCATTTGATCAGGTACGTTCCGTTTCATTTGATCAGGTACGTTCCATTTCATTAGATCAGGTACGTTCCATTTCATTTGATCAGGTACGTTCCATTTCATTTCATCAGGTACGTTCCGTTTCATTCGATCAGGTACGTTCCGTTTCATTTGATCAGGTATGTTCCGTTTCATTTGATCATTTGATCAGGTATGTTCCGTTTCAATTGATCAGGTACATTCCGTTTCATTCGATCAGGTACGTTCCATTTCATTTGATCAGGTACGTACCATTTCATTTGATCATTTGATCAGGTACGTTCCATTTCATTTGATCAGGTATGTTCAATTTCATTTGATCAGGTACGTTCCATTTCATTTGATCAGGTACATTCCGTTTCATTTGATCAGGTACGTTCCATTTCATTTGATCAGGTACGATCTGTTTCATTTGATAATTTGATCAGGTACTTTACATTTCATTTGATCAGGTACGTTCCATTTCATTTAATCAGGTACGTTCCATTTCATTTGATCAGGTACATTCCGTTTCATTTGACCGGGTACGTTCCGTTTCATTTGATCAGGTACATTCCATTTCATTCGATCAGGTACGTTCCATTTCATTTGATCATTTGATCAGGTATGTTCCGTTTCATTTGATCAGGTACGTTCCGTTTCATTTGATCAGGTACGTTCCGTTTCATTTGATCAGGTACGTTCCATTTCATTTGATCAGGTACGTTCATTTCATTTGATCAGGTACGTTCCGTTTCATTTGATCATTTGATCAGGTACGTTCCGTTTCATTTGATCAGGTACGTTCCGTTTCATTTGATCATTTGATCAGGTACGTTCCATTTTATTTGATCAGGTACATTCCGTTTCATTTGATCAGGTACGTTCCATTTCATTTGATCAGGTACGTTCCATTTCATTTGATCAGGTACGTTCCATTTCAATTGATCAGGTACGTTCCGTTTCATTTGATAATTTGATCAGGTACGTTCCATTTCATTTGATCAGGTACGTTCCATTTTCATTTGATCAGGTACGTTCCATTTCATTTGATCAGGTACGTTCCGTTTCACTTGATCACGTACGTTCCATTTCATTTGATCAGGTACGTTCCGTTTCATTCGATCAGGTACTTTCCATTTCAATTGATCAGGTATGTTCCGTTTCATTTGATCATTTGATCAGGTATGTTCCATTTCATTTGATCAGGTACGTTCATTTTCATTTGATCAGGTACGTTCCGTTTCATTTGATCAGGTACGTTCCATTTATTTGATCAGGTACGTTCATTTCATTTGATCAGGTACATTCCGTTTCATTTGATCATTTGATCAGGTACGTTCCGTTTCATTTGATCAGGTACGTTCCGTTTCATTTGATCATTTGATCAGGTACGTTCCATTTTATTTGATCAGGTACGTTCCGTTTCTTTCGATCAGGTACGTTCCATTTCATTTGAACAGGTACGTTCCGTTTCATTTGATAATTTGATCAGGTACGTTCCATTTCATTTGATCAGGTACTTTCCGTTTCATTTGATCAGGTACGTTCCATTTCATTTGATCAGGTACGTTCCGTTTCACTTGATCAAGTACGTTCCATTTCATTTGATCAGCTACGTTCCGTTTCATTCGATCAGGTACGTTCCATTTCATTTGATCAGGTATGTTCCGTTTCATTTGATCATTTGATCAGGTATGTTCCGTTTCATTTGATCAGGTACGTTCCATTTCATTTGATCAGGTACGTTCCGTTTCATTTGATCAGGTACGTTCCATTTCATTTGATCAGGTACGTTCCGTTTCATCTGATAATTTGATCAGGTACGTTCCATTTCATTTGATCAGGTACGTTCCATTTCATTTAATCAGGTACGTTCCATTTCATTTGATCAGGTACATTCCGTTTCATTTGACCGGGTACGTTCCGTTTCATTTGATCAGGTACATTCCATTTCATTCGATCAGGTACGTTCCATTTCATTTGATCAGGTACGTACCATTAAATTTGATCATTTGATCAGGTACGTTCCATTTCATTTGATCAGGTATGTTCAATTTCATTTGATCAGGTACGTTCCGTTTCATTTGATCATTTGATCTGGTACGTTCCATTTTATTTGATCAGGTACATTCCGTTTCACTTGATCAGGTACGTTCTGTTTCATTTGATCAGGTACGTTCCATTTCATTTGATCAGTTACGTTCCATTTCATTTGATCAGGTATGTTCCGTTTCATTTGATCAGGTACGTTCCGTTTCATTTGATCAGGTACGTTCCGTTTCATTTGATCAGGTACGTTCCATTTCATTTGATCAGGTACGTTCATTTCATTTGATCAGGTACGTTCCGTTTCATTTGATCATTTGATCAGGTACGTTCCGTTTCATTTGATCAGGTACGTTCCGTTTCATTTGATCATTTGATCAGGTACGTTCCATTTAATTTGATCAGGTACTTTCCATTTTATTTGATCAGGTACGTTCCGTTTCATTTGATCAGGTACGTTCTAATTCATTTGATCAGGTACGTTCCGTTTCATTTGATAATTTGATCAGATACATTCCATTTCATTTGATCAGGTACGTTCCATTTCATTTGATCATTTGATCAGGTACGTTCCGTTTCATTTGATCAGGTACGTTCCGTTTCATTTGATCATTTGATCTGGTACGTTCCATTTTATTTGATCAGGTACATTCCGTTTCATTTGATCAGGTACGTTCCGTTTCATTTGATCAGGTACGTTCCATTTCATTAGATCAGGTACGTTCCATTTCATTTGATCAGGTACGTTCCATTTCATTTCATCAGGTACGTTCCGTTTCATTCGATCAGGTACGTTCCGTTTCATTTGATCAGGTATGTTCCGTTTCATTTGATCATTTGATCAGGTATGTTCCGTTTCAATTGATCAGGTACATTCCGTTTCATTCGATCAGGTACGTTCCATTTCATTTGATCAGGTACGTACCATTTCATTTGATCATTTGATCAGGTACGTTCCATTTCATTTGATCAGGTATGTTCAATTTCATTTGATCAGGTACGTTCCATTTCATTTGATCAGGTACATTCCGTTTCATTTGATCAGGAACGTTCCATTTCATTTGATCAGGTACGATCTGTTTCATTTGATAATTTGATCAGGTACTTTACATTTCATTTGATCAGGTACGTTCCATTTCATTTAATCAGGTACGTTCCATTTCATTTGATCAGGTACATTCCGTTTCATTTGACCGGGTACGTTCCGTTTCATTTGATCAGGTACATTCCATTTCATTCGATCAGGTACGTTCCATTTCATTTGATCAGGTACGTACCATTTCATTTGATCATTTGATCAGGTACATTCCGTTTCATTCGATCAGGTACGTTCCATTTCATTTCATCAGGTACGTTCCATTTCATTTGACCATTTGATCAGGTACGTTCCGTTTCATTCGATCAGGTACGTTCCGTTTCATTTGATCAGGTATTTTCAATTTCATTTGATCAGGTACGTTCCATTTCATTTGATCAGGTACGTTCCGTTTCATTTGATCAGGTACGTTCTAATTCATTTGATCAGGTACGTTCCGTTTCATTTGATAATTTGATCAGATACATTCCATTTCATTTGATCAGGTACGTTCCATTTCATTTGATCAGGTATGTTCCGTTTCATTTGATCAGGTACGTCCCATTTCATTTGATCAGGTACGTTCCATTTCATTCGATCAGTTACGTTCCATTTCATTTGATCAGGTATGTTCCGTTTCATTTGATCATTTGATCAGGTATGTTCCGTTTCATTTGATCAGGTACGTTCCGTTTCATTTGATCAGGTAGGTTCCGTTTCATTTGATCAGGTACGTTCCATTTCATTTGATCAGGTATGTTCCGTTTCATTTGATCAGGTACGTCCCATTTCATTTGATCAGGTACGTTCCATTTCATTCGATCAGTTACGTTCCATTTCATTTGATCAGGTATGTTCCGTTTCATTTGATCATTTGATCAGGTATGTTCCGTTTCATTTGATCAGGTACGTTCCGTTTCATTTGATCAGGTAGGTTCCGTTTCATTTGATCAGGTACATTCCGTTTAATTTGATCAGGTACGTTCCGTTTCATTTGATCAGGTACGTTCCGTTTCATTTGATCATTTGATCATTTGATCAGGTACGTTCCATTTTATTTGATCAGGTACATTCCGTTTCATTTGATCAGGTATGTTCCGTTTCATTTGATCAGATACGTTCCGTTTCATTTGATCAGGTACGTTCCATTTCATTTGATCAGGTACGTTCCATTTCATTTGATCAGGTACGTTCCATTTTATTTGATCAGGTACGTTCCGTTTCATTTGATCTGGTACATTCCGTTTCATTCAATCAGGTACGTTCCATTTCATTTGATCAGGTACGTTCCATTTCATTTGTTCATTTGATCAGGTACGTTCCGTTTCATTTGATCAGATACATTCCGTTTCATTTGATCAGGTACGTTCCATTTCATTTGATCAGGTACGTTCCATTTAATTTGATCAGGTACTTTCCATTTTATTTGATCAGGTACGTTCCGTTTCATTTGATCAGGTATTTTCAATTTCATTTGATCAGGTACGTTCCATTTCATTTGATCAGGTACGTTCCGTTTCATTTGATCAGGTACGTTCTAATTCATTTGATCAGGTACGTTCCGTTTCATTTGATAATTTGATCAGATACATTCCATTTCATTTGATCAGGTACGTTCCATTTCATTTGATCATTTGATCAGGTACGTTCCGTTTCATTTGATCAGGTACGTTCCGTTTCATTTGATCATTTGATCTGGTACGTTCCATTTTATTTGATCAGGTACATTCCGGTTCATTTGATCAGGTACGTTCCGTTTCATTTGATCAGGTACGTTCCATTTCATTAGATCAGGTACGTTCCATTTCATTTGATCAGGTACGTTCCATTTCATTTCATCAGGTACGTTCCGTTTCATTCGATCAGGTACGTTCCGTTTCATTTGATCAGGTATGTTCCGTTTCATTAGATCATTTGATCAGGTATGTTCCGTTTCAATTGATCAGGTACATTCCGTTTCATTCGATCAGGTACGTTCCATTTCATTTGATCAGGTACGTACCATTTCATTTGATCATTTGATCAGGTACGTTCCATTTCATTTGATCAGGTATGTTCAATTTCATTTGATCAGGTACGTTCCATTTCATTTGATCAGGTACATTCCGTTTCATTTGATCAGGTACGTTCCATTTCATTTGATCAGGTACGATCTGTTTCATTTGATAATTTGATCAGGTACTTTACATTTCATTTGATCAGGTACGTTCCATTTCATTTAATCAGGTACGTTCCATTTCATTTGATCAGGTACATTCCGTTTCATTTGACCGGGTACGTTCCGTTTCATTTGATCAGGTACATTCCATTTCATTCGATCAGGTACGTTCCATTTCATTTGATCAGGTACGTACCATTTCATTTGATCATTTGATCAGGTACATTCCGTTTCATTCGATCAGGTACGTTCCATTTCATTTCATCAGGTACGTTCCATTTCATTTGACCATTTGATCAGGTACGTTCCGTTTCATTCGATCAGGTACGTTCCGTTTCATTTGATCAGGTATTTTCAATTTCATTTGATCAGGTACGTTCCATTTCATTTGATCAGGTACGTTCCGTTTCATTTGATCAGGTACGTTCTAATTCATTTGATCAGGTACGTTGCGTTTCATTTGATAATTTGATCAGATACATTCCATTTCATTTGATCAGGTACGTTCCATTTCATTTGATCATTTGATCAGGTACGTTCCGTTTCATTTGATCAGGTACGTTCCGTTTCATTTGATCAGGTACGTTCCATTTCATTTGATCATTTGATCAGGTACGTTCCGTTTCATTTGATCAGATACATTCCATTTCATTTGATCAGGTACGTTCCATTTCATTTGATCATTTGATCAGGTACGTTCCGTTTCATTTGATCAGGTACGTTCCGTTTCATTTGATCATTTGATCTGGTACGTTCCATTTTATTTGATCAGGTACATTCCGTTTCATTTGATCAGGTACGTTCCGTTTCATTTGATCAGGTACGTTCCATTTCATTAGATCAGGTACGTTCCATTTCATTTGATCAGGTACGTTCCATTTCATTTCATCAGGTACGTTCCGTTTCATTCGATCAGGTACGTTCCGTTTCATTTGATCAGGTATGTTCCGTTTCATTTGATCATTTGATCAGGTATGTTCCGTTTCAATTGATCAGGTACATTCCGTTTCATTCGATCAGGTACGTTCCATTTCATTTGATCAGGTACGTACCATTTCATTTGATCATTTGATCAGGTACGTTCCATTTCATTTGATCAGGTATGTTCAATTTCATTTGATCAGGTACGTTCCATTTCAATTGATCAGGTACGTTTCGTTTCATTTGATAATTTGATCAGGTACGTTCCATTTCATTTGATCAGGTACGTTCCATTTCATTTGATCAGGTACGTTCCATTTCATTAGATCAGGTACGTTCCATTTCATTTGATCAGGTACGTTCCATTTCATTTCATCAGGTACGTTCCGTTTCATTCGATCAGGTACGTTCCATTTCATTTGATCAGGTACGTACCATTTCATTTGATCATTTGATCAGGTACGTTCCATTTCATTTGATCAGGTATGTTCAATTTCATTTGATCAGGTACGTTCCATTTCAATTGATCAGGTACGTTTCGTTTCATTTGATAATTTGATCAGGTACGTTCCATTTCATTTGATCAGGTACGTTCCATTTCATTTGATCAGGTACGTTCCATTTCATTTGATCAGGTACGTTCCGTTTCACTTGATCACGTACGTTCCATTTCATTTGATCAGGTACGTTCCGTTTTATTCGATCAGGTACTTTCCATTTCATTTGATCAGGTATGTTCCGTTTCATTTGATCATTTGATCAGGTACGTTCCATTTCATTTCATCAGGTACGTTCCGTTTCATTCGATCAGGTACGTTCCGTTTCATTTGATCAGGTACGTTCCATTTCATTTGATCATTTGATCAGGTACGTTCCGTTTCATTCGATCAGGTACGTTCCATTTCATTTGATCAGGTATGTTCCGTTTCATTTGATCAGGTACGTCCCATTTCATTTGATCAGGTACGTTCCATTTCATTCGATCAGTTACGTTCCATTTCATTTGATCAGGTATGTTCCGTTTCATTTGATCATTTGATCAGGTATGTTCCGTTTCATTTGATCAGGTACGTTCCGTTTCATTTGATCAGGTAGGTTCCGTTTCATTTGATCAGGTACGTTCCATTTCATTTGATCAGGTATGTTCCGTTTCATTTGATCAGGTACGTCCCATTTCATTTGATCAGGTACGTTCCATTTCATTCGATCAGTTACGTTCCATTTCATTTGATCAGGTATGTTCCGTTTCATTTGATCATTTGATCAGGTATGTTCCGTTTCATTTGATCAGGTACGTTCCGTTTCATTTGATCAGGTAGGTTCCGTTTCATTTGATCAGGTACATTCCGTTTAATTTGATCAGGTACGTTCCGTTTCATTTGATCAGGTACGTTCCGTTTCATTTGATCATTTGATCATTTGATCAGGTACGTTCCATTTTATTTGATCAGGTACATTCCGTTTCATTTGATCAGGTATGTTCCGTTTCATTTGATCAGATACGTTCCGTTTCATTTGATCAGGTACGTTCCATTTCATTTGATCAGGTACGTTCCATTTCATTTGATCAGGTACGTTCCATTTTATTTGATCAGGTACGTTCCGTTTCATTTGATCTGGTACATTCCGTTTCATTCAATCAGGTACGTTCCATTTCATTTGATCAGGTACGTTCCATTTCATTTGTTCATTTGATCAGGTACGTTCCGTTTCATTTGATCAGATACATTCCGTTTCATTTGATCAGGTACGTTCCATTTCATTTGATCAGGTACGTTCCATTTAATTTGATCAGGTACTTTCCATTTTATTTGATCAGGTACGTTCCGTTTCATTTGATCAGGTATTTTCAATTTCATTTGATCAGGTACGTTCCATTTCATTTGATCAGGTACGTTCCGTTTCATTTGATCAGGTACGTTCTAATTCATTTGATCAGGTACGTTCCGTTTCATTTGATAATTTGATCAGATACATTCCATTTCATTTGATCAGGTACGTTCCATTTCATTTGATCATTTGATCAGGTACGTTCCGTTTCATTTGATCAGGTACGTTCCGTTTCATTTGATCATTTGATCTGGTACGTTCCATTTTATTTGATCAGGTACATTCCGTTTCATTTGATCAGGTACGTTCCGTTTCATTTGATCAGGTACGTTCCATTTCATTAGATCAGGTACGTTCCATTTCATTTGATCAGGTACGTTCCATTTCATTTCATCAGGTACGTTCCGTTTCATTCGATCAGGTACGTTCCGTTTCATTTGATCAGGTATGTTCCGTTTCATTTGATCATTTGATCAGGTATGTTCCGTTTCATTTGATCAGGTACGTTCCGTTTCATTTGATCAGGTAGGTTCCGTTTCATTTGATCAGGTACATTCCGTTTAATTTGATCAGGTACGTTCCGTTTCATTTGATCAGGTACGTTCCGTTTCATTTGATCATTTGATCATTTGATCAGGTACGTTCCATTTTATTTGATCAGGTACATTCCGTTTCATTTGATCAGGTATGTTCCGTTTCATTTGATCAGATACGTTCCGTTTCATTTGATCAGGTACGTTCCATTTCATTTGATCAGGTACGTTCCATTTCATTTGATCAGGTACGTTCCATTTTATTTGATCAGGTACGTTCCGTTTCATTTGATCTGGTACATTCCGTTTCATTCAATCAGGTACGTTCCATTTCATTTGATCAGGTACGTTCCATTTCATTTGTTCATTTGATCAGGTACGTTCCGTTTCATTTGATCAGATACATTCCGTTTCATTTGATCAGGTACGTTCCATTTCATTTGATCAGGTACGTTCCATTTAATTTGATCAGGTACTTTCCATTTTATTTGATCAGGTACGTTCCGTTTCATTTGATCAGGTATTTTCAATTTCATTTGATCAGGTACGTTCCATTTCATTTGATCAGGTACGTTCCGTTTCATTTGATCAGGTACGTTCTAATTCATTTGATCAGGTACGTTCCGTTTCATTTGATAATTTGATCAGATACATTCCATTTCATTTGATCAGGTACGTTCCATTTCATTTGATCATTTGATCAGGTACGTTCCGTTTCATTTGATCAGGTACGTTCCGTTTCATTTGATCATTTGATCTGGTACGTTCCATTTTATTTGATCAGGTACATTCCGTTTCATTTGATCAGGTACGTTCCGTTTCATTTGATCAGGTACGTTCCATTTCATTAGATCAGGTACGTTCCATTTCATTTGATCAGGTACGTTCCATTTCATTTCATCAGGTACGTTCCGTTTCATTCGATCAGGTACGTTCCGTTTCATTTGATCAGGTATGTTCCGTTTCATTTGATCATTTGATCAGGTATGTTCCGTTTCAATTGATCAGGTACATTCCGTTTCATTCGATCAGGTACGTTCCATTTCATTTGATCAGGTACGTACCATTTCATTTGATCATTTGATCAGGTACGTTCCATTTCATTTGATCAGGTATGTTCAATTTCATTTGATCAGGTACGTTCCATTTCATTTGATCAGGTACATTCCGTTTCATTTGATCAGGTACGTTCCATTTCATTTGATCAGGTACGATCTGTTTCATTTGATAATTTGATCAGGTACTTTACATTTCATTTGATCAGGTACGTTCCATTTCATTTAATCAGGTACGTTCCATTTCATTTGATCAGGTACATTCCGTTTCATTCAATCAGGTACGTTCCATTTCATTTGATCAGGTACGTTCCATTTCATTTGTTCATTTGATCAGGTACGTTCCGTTTCATTTGATCAGATACATTCCGTTTCATTTGATCAGGTACGTTCCATTTCATTTGATCAGGTACGTTCCATTTAATTTGATCAGGTACTTTCCATTTTATTTGATCAGGTACGTTCCGTTTCATTTGATCAGGTATTTTCAATTTCATTTGATCAGGTACGTTCCATTTCATTTGATCAGGTACGTTCCGTTTCATTTGATCAGGTACGTTCTAATTCATTTGATCAGGTACGTTCCGTTTCATTTGATAATTTGATCAGATACATTCCATTTCATTTGATCAGGTACGTTCCATTTCATTTGATCATTTGATCAGGTACGTTCCGTTTCATTTGATCAGGTACGTTCCGTTTCATTTGATCATTTGATCTGGTACGTTCCATTTTATTTGATCAGGTACATTCCGTTTCATTTGATCAGGTACGTTCCGTTTCATTTGATCAGGTACGTTCCATTTCATTAGATCAGGTACGTTCCATTTCATTTGATCAGGTACGTTCCATTTCATTTCATCAGGTACGTTCCGTTTCATTCGATCAGGTACGTTCCGTTTCATTTGATCAGGTATGTTCCGTTTCATTTGATCATTTGATCAGGTATGTTCCGTTTCAATTGATCAGGTACATTCCGTTTCATTCGATCAGGTACGTTCCATTTCATTTGATCAGGTACGTACCATTTCATTTGATCATTTGATCAGGTACGTTCCATTTCATTTGATCAGGTATGTTCAATTTCATTTGATCAGGTACGTTCCATTTCATTTGATCAGGTACATTCCGTTTCATTTGATCAGGTACGTTCCATTTCATTTGATCAGGTACGATCTGTTTCATTTGATAATTTGATCAGGTACTTTACATTTCATTTGATCAGGTACGTTCCATTTCATTTAATCAGGTACGTTCCATTTCATTTGATCAGGTACATTCCGTTTCATTTGACCGGGTACGTTCCGTTTCATTTGATCAGGTACATTCCATTTCATTCGATCAGGTACGTTCCATTTCATTTGATCAGGTACGTACCATTTCATTTGATCATTTGATCAGGTACATTCCGTTTCATTCGATCAGGTACGTTCCATTTCATTTCATCAGGTACGTTCCATTTCATTTGACCATTTGATCAGGTACGTTCCGTTTCATTCGATCAGGTACGTTCCATTTCATTTGAACAGGTACGTTCCGTTTCATTTGATAATTTGATCAGGTACGTTCCATTTCATTTGATCAGGTACATTCCGTTTCATTTGATCAGGTACGTTCCATTTCATTTGATCAGGTACGTTCCGTTTCACTTGATCACGTACGTTCCATTTCATTTGATTAGGTACGTTCCGTTTCATTTGATCATTTGATCTGGTACGTTCCATTTTATTTGATCAGGTACATTCCGTTTCATTTGATCAGGTACGTTCCGTTTCATTTGATCAGGTACGTTCCATTTCATTAGATCAGGTACGTTCCATTTCATTTGATCAGGTACGTTCCATTTTATTTGATCAGGTACGTTCCGTTTCATTTGATCAGGTACATTCCATTTCATTCGATCAGGTACGTTCCATTTCATTTGATCAGGTACGTACCATTTCATTTGATCATTTGATCAGGTACATTCCGTTTCATTCGATCAGGTACGTTCCATTTCATTTCATCAGGTACGTTCCATTTCATTTGACCATTTGATCAGGTACGTTCCGTTTCATTCGATCAGGTACGTTCCATTTCATTTGAACAGGTACGTTCCGTTTCATTTGATAATTTGATCAGGTACGTTCCATTTCATTTGATCAGGTACATTCCGTTTCATTTGATCAGGTACGTTCCATTTCATTTGATCAGGTACGTTCCGTTTCACTTGATCACGTACGTACCATTTCATTTGATCATTTGATCAGGTACGTTCCATTTCATTTGATCATGTATGTTCAATTTCATTTGATCAGGTACGTTCCATTTCATTTGATCAGGTACATTCCGTTTCATTTGATCAGGTACGTTCCATTTCATTTGATCAGGTACGATCTGTTTCATTTGATAATTTGATCAGGTACTTTACATTTCATTTGATCAGGTACGTTCCATTTCATTTAATCAGGTACGTTCCATTTCATTTGATCAGGTACATTCCGTTTCATTCGATCAGGTACGTTCCATTTCATTTGATCAGGTACGTACCATTTCATTTGATCATTTGATCAGGTACATTCCGTTTCATTCGATCAGGTACGTTCCATTTCATTTGATCAGGTACGTACCATTTCATTTGATCATTTGATCAGGTACATTCCGTTTCATTCGATCAGGTACGTTCCATTTCATTTCATCAGGTACGTTCCATTTCATTTGATCAGGTACGTTCCATTTCATTTCATCAGGTACGTTCCATTTCATTTGATCAGGTACGTTCCATTTCATTTGATCAGGTACATTCCATTTCATTCGATCAGGTACGTTCCATTTCATTTGATCAGGTACGTACCATTTCATTTGATCATTTGATCAGGTACATTCCGTTTCATTCGATCAGGTACGTTCCATTTCATTTCATCAGGTACGTTCCATTTCATTTGACCATTTGATCAGGTACGTTCCGTTTCATTCGATCAGGTATGTTCAATTTCATTTGATCAGGTACGTTCCATTTCATTTGATCAGGTACATTCCGTTTCATTTGATCAGGTACGTTCCATTTCATTTGATCAGGTACGATCTGTTTCATTTGATAATTTGATCAGGTACTTTACATTTCATTTGATCAGGTACGTTCCATTTCATTTAATCAGGTACGTTCCATTTCATTTGATCAGGTACATTCCGTTTCATTTGACCGGGTACGTTCCGTTTCATTTGATCAGGTACATTCCATTTCATTCGATCAGGTACGTTCCATTTCATTTGATCATTTGATCAGGTATGTTCCGTTTCATTTGATCAGGTACGTTCCGTTTCATTTGATCAGGTACGTTCCGTTTCATTTGATCAGGTACGTTCCATTTCATTTGATCAGGTACGTTCATTTCATTTGATCAGGTACGTTCCGTTTCATTTGATCATTTGATCAGGTACGTTCCGTTTCATTTGATCAGGTACGTTCCGTTTCATTTGATCATTTGATCAGGTACGTTCCATTTTATTTGATCAGGTACATTCCGTTTCATTTGATCAGGTACGTTCCATTTCATTTGATCAGGTACGTTCCATTTCATTTGATCAGGTACGTTCCATTTCAATTGATCAGGTACGTTCCGTTTCATTTGATAATTTGATCAGGTACGTTCCATTTCATTTGATCAGGTACGTTCCATTTTCATTTGATCAGGTACGTTCCATTTCATTTGATCAGGTACGTTCCGTTTCACTTGATCACGTACGTTCCATTTCATTTGATCAGGTACGTTCCGTTTCATTCGATCAGGTACTTTCCATTTCAATTGATCAGGTATGTTCCGTTTCATTTGATCATTTGATCAGGTATGTTCCATTTCATTTGATCAGGTACGTTCATTTTCATTTGATCAGGTACGTTCCGTTTCATTTGATCAGGTACGTTCCATTTATTTGATCAGGTACGTTCATTTCATTTGATCAGGTACATTCCGTTTCATTTGATCATTTGATCAGGTACGTTCCGTTTCATTTGATCAGGTACGTTCCGTTTCATTTGATCATTTGATCAGGTACGTTCCATTTTATTTGATCAGGTACGTTCCGTTTCTTTCGATCAGGTACGTTCCATTTCATTTGAACAGGTACGTTCCGTTTCATTTGATAATTTGATCAGGTACGTTCCATTTCATTTGATCAGGTACTTTCCGTTTCATTTGATCAGGTACGTTCCATTTCATTTGATCAGGTACGTTCCGTTTCACTTGATCAAGTACGTTCCATTTCATTTGATCAGCTACGTTCCGTTTCATTCGATCAGGTACGTTCCATTTCATTTGATCAGGTATGTTCCGTTTCATTTGATCATTTGATCAGGTATGTTCCGTTTCATTTGATCAGGTACGTTCCATTTCATTTGATCAGGTACGTTCCGTTTCATTTGATCAGGTACGTTCCATTTCATTTGATCAGGTACGTTCCGTTTCATCTGATAATTTGATCAGGTACGTTCCATTTCATTTGATCAGGTACGTTCCATTTCATTTAATCAGGTACGTTCCATTTCATTTGATCAGGTACATTCCGTTTCATTTGACCGGGTACGTTCCGTTTCATTTGATCAGGTACATTCCATTTCATTCGATCAGGTACGTTCCATTTCATTTGATCAGGTACGTACCATTAAATTTGATCATTTGATCAGGTACGTTCCATTTCATTTGATCAGGTATGTTCAATTTCATTTGATCAGGTACGTTCCGTTTCATTTGATCATTTGATCTGGTACGTTCCATTTTATTTGATCAGGTACATTCCGTTTCACTTGATCAGGTACGTTCTGTTTCATTTGATCAGGTACGTTCCATTTCATTTGATCAGTTACGTTCCATTTCATTTGATCAGGTATGTTCCGTTTCATTTGATCAGGTACGTTCCGTTTCATTTGATCAGGTACGTTCCGTTTCATTTGATCAGGTACGTTCCATTTCATTTGATCAGGTACGTTCATTTCATTTGATCAGGTACGTTCCGTTTCATTTGATCATTTGATCAGGTACGTTCCGTTTCATTTGATCAGGTACGTTCCGTTTCATTTGATCATTTGATCAGGTACGTTCCATTTAATTTGATCAGGTACTTTCCATTTTATTTGATCAGGTACGTTCCGTTTCATTTGATCAGGTACGTTCTAATTCATTTGATCAGGTACGTTCCGTTTCATTTGATAATTTGATCAGATACATTCCATTTCATTTGATCAGGTACGTTCCATTTCATTTGATCATTTGATCAGGTACGTTCCGTTTCATTTGATCAGGTACGTTCCGTTTCATTTGATCATTTGATCTGGTACGTTCCATTTTATTTGATCAGGTACATTCCGTTTCATTTGATCAGGTACGTTCCGTTTCATTTGATCAGGTACGTTCCATTTCATTAGATCAGGTACGTTCCATTTCATTTGATCAGGTACGTTCCATTTCATTTCATCAGGTACGTTCCGTTTCATTCGATCAGGTACGTTCCGTTTCATTTGATCAGGTATGTTCCGTTTCATTTGATCATTTGATCAGGTATGTTCCGTTTCAATTGATCAGGTACATTCCGTTTCATTCGATCAGGTACGTTCCATTTCATTTGATCAGGTACGTACCATTTCATTTGATCATTTGATCAGGTACGTTCCATTTCATTTGATCAGGTATGTTCAATTTCATTTGATCAGGTACGTTCCATTTCATTTGATCAGGTACATTCCGTTTCATTTGATCAGGTACGTTCCATTTCATTTGATCAGGTACGATCTGTTTCATTTGATAATTTGATCAGGTACTTTACATTTCATTTGATCAGGTACGTTCCATTTCATTTAATCAGGTACGTTCCATTTCATTTGATCAGGTACATTCCGTTTCATTTGACCGGGTACGTTCCGTTTCATTTGATCAGGTACATTCCATTTCATTCGATCAGGTACGTTCCATTTCATTTGATCAGGTACGTACCATTTCATTTGATCATTTGATCAGGTACATTCCGTTTCATTCGATCAGGTACGTTCCATTTCATTTCATCAGGTACGTTCCATTTCATTTGACCATTTGATCAGGTACGTTCCGTTTCATTCGATCAGGTACGTTCCGTTTCATTTGATCAGGTATTTTCAATTTCATTTGATCAGGTACGTTCCATTTCATTTGATCAGGTACGTTCCGTTTCATTTGATCAGGTACGTTCTAATTCATTTGATCAGGTACGTTCCGTTTCATTTGATAATTTGATCAGATACATTCCATTTCATTTGATCAGGTACGTTCCATTTCATTTGATCAGGTATGTTCCGTTTCATTTGATCAGGTACGTCCCATTTCATTTGATCAGGTACGTTCCATTTCATTCGATCAGTTACGTTCCATTTCATTTGATCAGGTATGTTCCGTTTCATTTGATCATTTGATCAGGTATGTTCCGTTTCATTTGATCAGGTACGTTCCGTTTCATTTGATCAGGTAGGTTCCGTTTCATTTGATCAGGTACGTTCCATTTCATTTGATCAGGTATGTTCCGTTTCATTTGATCAGGTACGTCCCATTTCATTTGATCAGGTACGTTCCATTTCATTCGATCAGTTACGTTCCATTTCATTTGATCAGGTATGTTCCGTTTCATTTGATCATTTGATCAGGTATGTTCCGTTTCATTTGATCAGGTACGTTCCGTTTCATTTGATCAGGTAGGTTCCGTTTCATTTGATCAGGTACATTCCGTTTAATTTGATCAGGTACGTTCCGTTTCATTTGATCAGGTACGTTCCGTTTCATTTGATCATTTGATCAGGTACGTTCCATTTTATTTGATCAGGTACATTCCGTTTCATTTGATCAGGTATGTTCCGTTTCATTTGATCAGATACGTTCCGTTTCATTTGATCAGGTACGTTCCATTTCATTTGATCAGGTACGTTCCATTTCATTTGATCAGGTACGTTCCATTTTATTTGATCAGGTACGTTCCGTTTCATTTGATCTGGTACATTCCGTTTCATTCAATCAGGTACGTTCCATTTCATTTGATCAGGTACGTTCCATTTCATTTGTTCATTTGATCAGGTACGTTCCGTTTCATTTGATCAGATACATTCCGTTTCATTTGATCAGGTACGTTCCATTTCATTTGATCAGGTACGTTCCATTTAATTTGATCAGGTACTTTCCATTTTATTTGATCAGGTACGTTCCGTTTCATTTGATCAGGTATTTTCAATTTCATTTGATCAGGTACGTTCCATTTCATTTGATCAGGTACGTTCCGTTTCATTTGATCAGGTACGTTCTAATTCATTTGATCAGGTACGTTCCGTTTCATTTGATAATTTGATCAGATACATTCCATTTCATTTGATCAGGTACGTTCCATTTCATTTGATCATTTGATCAGGTACGTTCCGTTTCATTTGATCAGGTACGTTCCGTTTCATTTGATCATTTGATCTGGTACGTTCCATTTTATTTGATCAGGTACATTCCGTTTCATTTGATCAGGTACGTTCCGTTTCATTTGATCAGGTACGTTCCATTTCATTAGATCAGGTACGTTCCATTTCATTTGATCAGGTACGTTCCATTTCATTTCATCAGGTACGTTCCGTTTCATTCGATCAGGTACGTTCCGTTTCATTTGATCAGGTATGTTCCGTTTCATTAGATCATTTGATCAGGTATGTTCCGTTTCAATTGATCAGGTACATTCCGTTTCATTCGATCAGGTACGTTCCATTTCATTTGATCAGGTACGTACCATTTCATTTGATCATTTGATCAGGTACGTTCCATTTCATTTGATCAGGTATGTTCAATTTCATTTGATCAGGTACGTTCCATTTCATTTGATCAGGTACATTCCGTTTCATTTGATCAGGTACGTTCCATTTCATTTGATCAGGTACGATCTGTTTCATTTGATAATTTGATCAGGTACTTTACATTTCATTTGATCAGGTACGTTCCATTTCATTTAATCAGGTACGTTCCATTTCATTTGATCAGGTACATTCCGTTTCATTTGACCGGGTACGTTCCGTTTCATTTGATCAGGTACATTCCATTTCATTCGATCAGGTACGTTCCATTTCATTTGATCAGGTACGTACCATTTCATTTGATCATTTGATCAGGTACATTCCGTTTCATTCGATCAGGTACGTTCCATTTCATTTCATCAGGTACGTTCCATTTCATTTGACCATTTGATCAGGTACGTTCCGTTTCATTCGATCAGGTACGTTCCGTTTCATTTGATCAGGTATTTTCAATTTCATTTGATCAGGTACGTTCCATTTCATTTGATCAGGTACGTTCCGTTTCATTTGATCAGGTACGTTCTAATTCATTTGATCAGGTACGTTGCGTTTCATTTGATAATTTGATCAGATACATTCCATTTCATTTGATCAGGTACGTTCCATTTCATTTGATCATTTGATCAGGTACGTTCCGTTTCATTTGATCAGGTACGTTCCGTTTCATTTGATCAGGTACGTTCCATTTCATTTGATCATTTGATCAGGTACGTTCCGTTTCATTTGATCAGATACATTCCATTTCATTTGATCAGGTACGTTCCATTTCATTTGATCATTTGATCAGGTACGTTCCGTTTCATTTGATCAGGTACGTTCCGTTTCATTTGATCATTTGATCTGGTACGTTCCATTTTATTTGATCAGGTACATTCCGTTTCATTTGATCAGGTACGTTCCGTTTCATTTGATCAGGTACGTTCCATTTCATTAGATCAGGTACGTTCCATTTCATTTGATCAGGTACGTTCCATTTCATTTCATCAGGTACGTTCCGTTTCATTCGATCAGGTACGTTCCGTTTCATTTGATCAGGTATGTTCCGTTTCATTTGATCATTTGATCAGGTATGTTCCGTTTCAATTGATCAGGTACATTCCGTTTCATTCGATCAGGTACGTTCCATTTCATTTGATCAGGTACGTACCATTTCATTTGATCATTTGATCAGGTACGTTCCATTTCATTTGATCAGGTATGTTCAATTTCATTTGATCAGGTACGTTCCATTTCAATTGATCAGGTACGTTTCGTTTCATTTGATAATTTGATCAGGTACGTTCCATTTCATTTGATCAGGTACGTTCCATTTCATTTGATCAGGTACGTTCCATTTCATTAGATCAGGTACGTTCCATTTCATTTGATCAGGTACGTTCCATTTCATTTCATCAGGTACGTTCCGTTTCATTCGATCAGGTACGTTCCATTTCATTTGATCAGGTACGTACCATTTCATTTGATCATTTGATCAGGTACGTTCCATTTCATTTGATCAGGTATGTTCAATTTCATTTGATCAGGTACGTTCCATTTCAATTGATCAGGTACGTTTCGTTTCATTTGATAATTTGATCAGGTACGTTCCATTTCATTTGATCAGGTACGTTCCATTTCATTTGATCAGGTACGTTCCATTTCATTTGATCAGGTACGTTCCGTTTCACTTGATCACGTACGTTCCATTTCATTTGATCAGGTACGTTCCGTTTTATTCGATCAGGTACTTTCCATTTCATTTGATCAGGTATGTTCCGTTTCATTTGATCATTTGATCAGGTACGTTCCATTTCATTTCATCAGGTACGTTCCGTTTCATTCGATCAGGTACGTTCCGTTTCATTTGATCAGGTACGTTCCATTTCATTTGATCATTTGATCAGGTACGTTCCGTTTCATTCGATCAGGTACGTTCCATTTCATTTGATCAGGTATGTTCCGTTTCATTTGATCAGGTACGTCCCATTTCATTTGATCAGGTACGTTCCATTTCATTCGATCAGTTACGTTCCATTTCATTTGATCAGGTATGTTCCGTTTCATTTGATCATTTGATCAGGTATGTTCCGTTTCATTTGATCAGGTACGTTCCGTTTCATTTGATCAGGTAGGTTCCGTTTCATTTGATCAGGTACGTTCCATTTCATTTGATCAGGTATGTTCCGTTTCATTTGATCAGGTACGTCCCATTTCATTTGATCAGGTACGTTCCATTTCATTCGATCAGTTACGTTCCATTTCATTTGATCAGGTATGTTCCGTTTCATTTGATCATTTGATCAGGTATGTTCCGTTTCATTTGATCAGGTACGTTCCGTTTCATTTGATCAGGTAGGTTCCGTTTCATTTGATCAGGTACATTCCGTTTAATTTGATCAGGTACGTTCCGTTTCATTTGATCAGGTACGTTCCGTTTCATTTGATCATTTGATCATTTGATCAGGTACGTTCCATTTTATTTGATCAGGTACATTCCGTTTCATTTGATCAGGTATGTTCCGTTTCATTTGATCAGATACGTTCCGTTTCATTTGATCAGGTACGTTCCATTTCATTTGATCAGGTACGTTCCATTTCATTTGATCAGGTACGTTCCATTTTATTTGATCAGGTACGTTCCGTTTCATTTGATCTGGTACATTCCGTTTCATTCAATCAGGTACGTTCCATTTCATTTGATCAGGTACGTTCCATTTCATTTGTTCATTTGATCAGGTACGTTCCGTTTCATTTGATCAGATACATTCCGTTTCATTTGATCAGGTACGTTCCATTTCATTTGATCAGGTACGTTCCATTTAATTTGATCAGGTACTTTCCATTTTATTTGATCAGGTACGTTCCGTTTCATTTGATCAGGTATTTTCAATTTCATTTGATCAGGTACGTTCCATTTCATTTGATCAGGTACGTTCCGTTTCATTTGATCAGGTACGTTCTAATTCATTTGATCAGGTACGTTCCGTTTCATTTGATAATTTGATCAGATACATTCCATTTCATTTGATCAGGTACGTTCCATTTCATTTGATCATTTGATCAGGTACGTTCCGTTTCATTTGATCAGGTACGTTCCGTTTCATTTGATCATTTGATCTGGTACGTTCCATTTTATTTGATCAGGTACATTCCGTTTCATTTGATCAGGTACGTTCCGTTTCATTTGATCAGGTACGTTCCATTTCATTAGATCAGGTACGTTCCATTTCATTTGATCAGGTACGTTCCATTTCATTTCATCAGGTACGTTCCGTTTCATTCGATCAGGTACGTTCCGTTTCATTTGATCAGGTATGTTCCGTTTCATTTGATCATTTGATCAGGTATGTTCCGTTTCAATTGATCAGGTACATTCCGTTTCATTCGATCAGGTACGTTCCATTTCATTTGATCAGGTACGTACCATTTCATTTGATCATTTGATCAGGTACGTTCCATTTCATTTGATCAGGTATGTTCAATTTCATTTGATCAGGTACGTTCCATTTCATTTGATCAGGTACATTCCGTTTCATTTGATCAGGTACGTTCCATTTCATTTGATCAGGTACGATCTGTTTCATTTGATAATTTGATCAGGTACTTTACATTTCATTTGATCAGGTACGTTCCATTTCATTTAATCAGGTACGTTCCATTTCATTTGATCAGGTACATTCCGTTTCATTTGACCGGGTACGTTCCGTTTCATTTGATCAGGTACATTCCATTTCATTCGATCAGGTACGTTCCATTTCATTTGATCAGGTACGTACCATTTCATTTGATCATTTGATCAGGTACATTCCGTTTCTTTCGATCAGGTACGTTCCATTTCATTTCATCAGGTACGTTCCATTTCATTTGACCATTTGATCAGGTACGTTCCGTTTCATTCGATCAGGTACGTTCCATTTCATTTGAACAGGTACGTTCCGTTTCATTTGATAATTTGATCAGGTACGTTCCATTTCATTTGATCAGGTACATTCCGTTTCATTTGATCAGGTACGTTCCATTTCATTTGATCAGGTACGTTCCGTTTCACTTGATCACGTACGTTCCATTTCATTTGATTAGGTACGTTCCGTTTCATTTGATCATTTGATCTGGTACGTTCCATTTTATTTGATCAGGTACATTCCGTTTCATTTGATCAGGTACGTTCCGTTTCATTTGATCAGGTACGTTCCATTTCATTAGATCAGGTACGTTCCATTTCATTTGATCAGGTACGTTCCATTTTATTTGATCAGGTACGTTCCGTTTCATTTGATCAGGTACATTCCATTTCATTCGATCAGGTACGTTCCATTTCATTTGATCAGGTACGTACCATTTCATTTGATCATTTGATCAGGTACATTCCGTTTCATTCGATCAGGTACGTTCCATTTCATTTCATCAGGTACGTTCCATTTCATTTGACCATTTGATCAGGTACGTTCCGTTTCATTCGATCAGGTACGTTCCATTTCATTTGAACAGGTACGTTCCGTTTCATTTGATAATTTGATCAGGTACGTTCCATTTCATTTGATCAGGTACATTCCGTTTCATTTGATCAGGTACGTTCCATTTCATTTGATCAGGTACGTTCCGTTTCACTTGATCACGTACGTACCATTTCATTTGATCATTTGATCAGGTACGTTCCATTTCATTTGATCATGTATGTTCAATTTCATTTGATCAGGTACGTTCCATTTCATTTGATCAGGTACATTCCGTTTCATTTGATCAGGTACGTTCCATTTCATTTGATCAGGTACGATCTGTTTCATTTGATAATTTGATCAGGTACTTTACATTTCATTTGATCAGGTACGTTCCATTTCATTTAATCAGGTACGTTCCATTTCATTTGATCAGGTACATTCCGTTTCATTCGATCAGGTACGTTCCATTTCATTTGATCAGGTACGTACCATTTCATTTGATCATTTGATCAGGTACATTCCGTTTCATTCGATCAGGTACGTTCCATTTCATTTGATCAGGTACGTACCATTTCATTTGATCATTTGATCAGGTACATTCCGTTTCATTCGATCAGGTACGTTCCATTTCATTTCATCAGGTACGTTCCATTTCATTTGATCAGGTACGTTCCATTTCATTTCATCAGGTACGTTCCATTTCATTTGATCAGGTACGTTCCATTTCATTTGATCAGGTACATTCCATTTCATTCGATCAGGTACGTTCCATTTCATTTGATCAGGTACGTACCATTTCATTTGATCATTTGATCAGGTACATTCCGTTTCATTCGATCAGGTACGTTCCATTTCATTTCATCAGGTACGTTCCATTTCATTTGACCATTTGATCAGGTACGTTCCGTTTCATTCGATCAGGTACGTTCCATTTCATTTGAACAGGTACGTTCCGTTTCATTTGATAATTTGATCAGGTACGTTCCATTTAATTTGATCAGGTACATTTCGTTTCATTTGATCAGGTACGTTCCATTTCATTTGATCAGGTACGTTCCGTTTCACTTGATCACGTACGTTCCATTTCATTTGATCAGCTACGTTCCGTTTCATTCGATCAGGTACGTTCCATTTCATTTGATCAGGTATGTTCCGTTTCATTTGATCATTTGATCAGGTACGTTCCATTTCATTTGTTCATTTGATCAGGTACGTTCCGTTTAATTTGATCAGGTATGTTCAATTTCATTTGATCAGGTACGTTCCATTTAATTTGATCAGGTACGTTCCATTTCATTTGATCAGGTACGTTCCGTTTCATTTGATCAGGTACGTTCCAATTCATTTGATTAGGTACGTTCCGTTTCATTTGATCATTTGATCTGGTACGTTCCATTTTATTTGATCAGGTACATTCCGTTTCATTTGATCAGGTACGTTCCGTTTCATTTGATCAGGTACGTTCCATTTCATTAGATCAGGTACGTTCCATTTCATTTGATCAGGTACGTTCCATTTTATTTGATCAGGTACGTTCCGTTTCATTTGATCAGGTACATTCCATTTCATTCGATCAGGTACGTTCCATTTCATTTGATCAGGTACGTACCATTTCATTTGATCATTTGATCAGGTACATTCCGTTTCATTCGATCAGGTACGTTCCATTTCATTTCATCAGGTACGTTCCATTTCATTTGACCATTTGATCAGGTACGTTCCGTTTCATTCGATCAGGTACGTTCCATTTCATTTGAACAGGTACGTTCCGTTTCATTTGATAATTTGATCAGGTACGTTCCATTTCATTTGATCAGGTACATTCCGTTTCATTTGATCAGGTACGTTCCATTTCATTTGATCAGGTACGTTCCGTTTCACTTGATCACGTACGTACCATTTCATTTGATCATTTGATCAGGTACGTTCCATTTCATTTGATCATGTATGTTCAATTTCATTTGATCAGGTACGTTCCATTTCATTTGATCAGGTACATTCCGTTTCATTTGATCAGGTACGTTCCATTTCATTTGATCAGGTACGATCTGTTTCATTTGATAATTTGATCAGGTACTTTACATTTCATTTGATCAGGTACGTTCCATTTCATTTAATCAGGTACGTTCCATTTCATTTGATCAGGTACATTCCGTTTCATTTGACCGGGTACGTTCCGTTTCATTTGATCAGGTACATTCCATTTCATTCGATCAGGTACGTTCCATTTCATTTGATCAGGTACGTACCATTTCATTTGATCATTTGATCAGGTACATTCCGTTTCATTCGATCAGGTACGTTCCATTTCATTTCATCAGGTACGTTCCATTTCATTTGACCATTTGATCAGGTACGTTCCGTTTCATTCGATCAGGTACGTTCCATTTCATTTGAACAGGTACGTTCCGTTTCATTTGATAATTTGATCAGGTACGTTCCATTTCATTTGATCAGGTACATTTCGTTTCATTTGATCAGGTACGTTCCATTTCATTTGATCAGGTACGTTCCGTTTCACTTGATCACGTACGTTCCATTTCATTTGATCAGCTACGTTCCGTTTCATTCGATCAGGTACGTTCCATTTCATTTGATCAGGTATGTTCCGTTTCATTTGATCATTTGATCAGGTACGTTCCATTTCATTTGTTCATTTGATCAGGTACGTTCCGTTTAATTTGATCAGGTATGTTCAATTTCATTTGATCAGGTACGTTCCATTTAATTTGATCAGGTACGTTCCATTTCATTTGATCAGGTACGTTCCGTTTCATTTGATCAGGTACGTTCCAATTCATTTGATTAGGTACGTTCCGTTTCATTTGATCATTTGATCTGGTACGTTCCATTTTATTTGATCAGGTACATTCCGTTTCATTTGATCAGGTACGTTCCGTTTCATTTGATCAGGTACGTTCCATTTCATTAGATCAGGTACGTTCCATTTCATTTGATCAGGTACGTTCCATTTCATTTCATCAGGTACGTTCCGTTTCATTCGATCAGGTACGTTCCGTTTCATTTGATCAGGTACGTTCCATTTCATTTGATCATTTGATCAGGTACGTTCCGTTTCATTCGATCAGGTACGTTCCATTTCATTTGATCAGGTATGTTCCGTTTCATTTGATCAGGTACGTCCCATTTCATTTGATCAGGTACGTTCCATTTCATTCGATCAGTTACGTTCCATTTCATTTGATCAGGTATGTTCCGTTTCATTTGATCATTTGATCAGGTATGTTCCGTTTCATTTGATCAGGTACGTTCCGTTTCATTTGATCAGGTACGTTCCGTTTCATTTGATCATTTGATCATTTGATCAGGTACGTTCCATTTTATTTGATCAGGTACATTCCGTTTCATTTGATCAGGTATGTTCCGTTTCATTTGATCAGATACGTTCCGTTTCATTTGGTCAGGTACGTTCCATTTCATTTGATCAGGTACGTTCCATTTCATTTGATCAGGTACGTTCCATTTTATTTGATCAGGTACGTTCCGTTTCATTTGATCTGGTACATTCCGTTTCATTCAATCAGGTACGTTCCATTTCATTTGATCAGGTACGTTCCATTTCATTTGTTCATTTGATCAGGTACGTTCCGTTTCATTTGATCAGATACATTCCGTTTCATTTGATCAGGTACGTTCCATTTCATTTGATCAGGTACGTTCCATTTAATTTGATCAGGTACTTTCCATTTTATTTGATCAGGTACGTTCCGTTTCATTTGATCAGGTATTTTCAATTTCATTTGATCAGGTACGTTCCATTTCATTTGATCAGGTACGTTCCGTTTCATTTGATCAGGTACGTTCTAATTCATTTGATCAGGTACGTTCCGTTTCATTTGATAATTTGATCAGGTACATTCCATTTCATTTGATCAGGTACGTTCCATTTCATTTGATCATTTGATCAGATACGTTCCGTTTCATTTGATCAGGTACGTTCCGTTTCATTTGATCATTTGATCTGGTACGTTCCATTTTATTTGATCAGGTACATTCCGTTTCATTTGATCAGGTACGTTCCGTTTCATTTGATCAGGTACGTTCCATTTCATTAGATCAGGTACGTTCCATTTCATTTGATCAGGTACGTTCCATTTCATTTCATCAGGTACGTTCCGTGTCATTCGATCAGGTACGTTCCGTTTCATTTGATCAGGTACGTTCCATTTCATTTGATCATTTGATCAGGTATGTTCCGTTTCATTTGATCAGGTACGTTCCGTTTCATTTGAACAGGTATGTTCCGTTTCATTTGATCATTTGATCAGGTACGTTCCATTTCATTTGTTCATTTGATCAGGTACGTTCCGTTTAATTTGATCAGGTATGTTCAATTTCATTTGATCAGGTACGTTCCGTTTCATTTGATCAGGTACGTTCCAATTCATTTGATTAGGTACGTTCCGTTTCATTTGATCATTTGATCTGGTACGTTCCATTTTATTTGATCAGGTACATTCCGTTTCATTTGATCAGGTACGTTCCGTTTCATTTGATCAGGTACGTTCCATTTCATTAGATCAGGTACGTTCCATTTCATTTGATCAGGTACGTTCCATTTCATTTCATCAGGTACGTTCCGTTTCATTCGATCAGGTACGTTCCGTTTCATTTGATCAGGTACGTTCCATTTCATTTGATCATTTGATCAGGTACGTTCCGTTTCATTCGATCAGGTACGTTCCATTTCATTTGATCAGGTATGTTCCGTTTCATTTGATCAGGTACGTCCCATTTCATTTGATCAGGTACGTTCCATTTCATTCGATCAGTTACGTTCCATTTCATTTGATCAGGTATGTTCCGTTTCATTTGATCATTTGATCAGGTATGTTCCGTTTCATTTGATCAGGTACGTTCCGTTTCATTTGATCAGGTAGGTTCCGTTTCATTTGATCAGGTACGTTCCATTTCATTTGATCAGGTACGTTAATTTCATTTGATCAGGTACATTCCGTTTCATTTGATCAGGTACGTTCCGTTTCATTTGATCAGGTACGTTCCGTTTCATTTGATCATTTGATCATTTGATCAGGTACGTTCCATTTTATTTGATCAGGTACATTCCGTTTCATTTGATCAGGTATGTTCCGTTTCATTTGATCAGATACGTTCCGTTTCATTTGGTCAGGTACGTTCCATTTCATTTGATCAGGTACGTTCCATTTCATTTGATCAGGTACGTTCCATTTTATTTGATCAGGTACGTTCCGTTTCATTTGATCTGGTACATTCCGTTTCATTCAATGAGGTACGTTCCATTTCATTTGATCAGGTACGTTCCATTTCATTTGTTCATTTGATCAGGTACGTTCCGTTTCATTTGATCAGATACATTCCGTTTCATTTGATCAGGTACGTTCCATTTCATTTGATCAGGTACGTTCCATTTAATTTGATCAGGTACTTTCCATTTTATTTGATCAGGTACGTTCCGTTTCATTTGATCAGGTATTTTCAATTTCATTTGATCAGGTACGTTCCATTTCATTTGATCAGGTACGTTCCGTTTCATTTGATCAGGTACGTTCTAATTCATTTGATCAGGTACGTTCCGTTTCATTTGATAATTTGATCAGGTACATTCCATTTCATTTGATCAGGTACGTTCCATTTCATTTGATCATTTGATCAGATACGTTCCGTTTCATTTGATCAGGTACGTTCCGTTTCATTTGATCATTTGATCTGGTACGTTCCATTTTATTTGATCAGGTACATTCCGTTTCATTTGATCAGGTACGTTCCGTTTCATTTGATCAGGTACGTTCCATTTCATTAGATCAGGTACGTTCCATTTCATTTGATCAGGTACGTTCCATTTCATTTCATCAGGTACGTTCCGTGTCATTCGATCAGGTACGTTCCGTTTCATTTGATCAGGTACGTTCCATTTCATTTGATCATTTGATCAGGTATGTTCCGTTTCATTTGATCAGGTACGTTCCGTTTCATTTGAACAGGTACGTTCCGTTTCATTTGATCAGGTACGTTCCATTTCATTTGATCAGGTACGTTCATTTCATTTGATCAGGTACATTCCGTTTCATTTGATCAGGTACGTTCCGTTTCATTTGATCAGGTACGTTCCGTTTCATTTGATCATTTGATCATTTGACCAGGTACGTTCCATTTTATTTGATCAGGTACATTCCGTTTCATTTGATCAGGTATGTTCCATTTCATTTGATCAGATCATTTCCGTTTCATTTGATCAGGTACGTTCCATTTCATTTGATCAGGTACGTTCCATTTCATTTGATCAGGTACGTTCCATTTCATTTGTTCATTTGATCAGGTACGTTCCGTTTCATTTGATCAGGTATGTTCAATTTCATTTGATCAGGTACGTTCCATTTCATTTGATCAGGTACGTTCCGTTTCATTTGATCAGGTACGTTCCATTTCATTTGATCAGGTATGTTCCGTTTCATTTGATAATTTGATCAGGTACGTTCCATTTCATTTGATCAGGTACGTTCCATTTCATTTGATCAGGTACGTTCCATTTCATTTGATCAGGTACATTCCGTTTCATTTGACCAGGTATGTTCCGTTTCATTTATTCAGGTACGTTCCGTTTCATTTGATCAAGTACGTTCCATTTCATTTGATCAGGTACGTTCCGTTTCAGTTGATCAGGTACATTCCATTTCATTTGATCATTTGATCAGGTACGTTCCCTTTCATTTGATCATTTGATCTGGTACATTCCATTTTATTTGATCAGGTACATTCCGTTTCATTTGATCAGGTACGTTCCGTTTCATTTGATCAGGTACGTTCCACTTCATTAGATCAGGTACGTACCATTTCATTCGATCAGGTACTTTCCATTTCATTTGATCAGGTACGTTCCATTTCATTTGATCATTTGATCAGGTACGTTCTGTTTCATTCGATCAGGTACGTTCCATTTCATTTGATCAGGTACGTTCCATTTCATTTGATCATTTGATTAGGTACGTTCCGTTTCATTCGATCAGGTACGTTCCATGTCATTTGATCAGGTACGTTCCGTTTCATTTGATAATTTGATCAGGTATGTTCCATTTCATTTGATCAGATACGTTCTGTTTTATTTGATCAGGTACGTTCCATTTCATTTGATCAGGTACGTTCCATTTCATTTGATCAGGTACGTTCCATTTTATTTGATCAGGTACGTTCCGTTTCATTTGATCAGGTACATTCCATTTCATTCGATCAGGTACGTTCCATTTCATTTGATGAGGTACTTTCCATTTCATTTGATCATTTGATCAGGTACGTACCATTTCATTTGATCAGGTATGTTCAATTTCATTTGATCAGGTACATTCCATTTAATTTGATCAAGTACGTTCCGTTTCATTTGATCAGGTACATTCCATTTCATTTGATCATGTACGTTCTGTTTCATTTGATAATTTGATCAGGTACGTTCCATTTCATTTGATCAGGTACGTTCCATTTCATTTGATCAGGTACATTCGGTTTCATTTGACCAGGTACGTTCCGTTTCATTTGATCAGGTACGTTCCGTTTCATTTGATCAAGTACGTTCCATTTCATTTGATCAGGTACGTTCCGTTTCATTTGATCAGGTACGTTCCATTTCATTTGATCATTTGATCAGGTACGTTCCGTTTCATTTGATCAGGTACGATCCGTTTCATTTGATCAGATACTTTCCGTTTCATTTGATCAGGTACGTTCCATTTCATTTGATCAGGTACGTTCCATTTCATTTGATCAGGTACGTTCCATTTTATTTGATCAGGTACGTTCCGTTTCATTTGATCAGGTACATTCCATTTCATTCGATCAGGTACGTTCCATTTCATTTGATGAGGTACTTTCCATTTCATTTGATCATTTGATCAGGTACGTACCATTTCATTTGATCAGGTATGTTCAATTTCATTTGATCAGGTACATTCCATTTAATTTGATCAGGTAAGTTCCGTTTCATTTGATCAGGTACGTTCCATTTCATTTGATCAGGTACGTTCTGTTTCATTTGATAATTTGATCAGGTACGTTCCATTTCATTTGATCAGGTACGTTCCATTTCATTTGATCAGGTACATTCCGTTTCATTTGACCAGGTACGTTCCGTTTCATTTGATCAGGTACGTTCCGTTTCATTTGATCAAGTACGTTCCATTTCATTTGATCAGGTACGTTCCGTTTCATTTGATCAGGTACGTTCCATTTCATTTGATCATTTGATCAGGTACGTTCCGTTTCATTTGATCAGGTACGTTCCGTTTCATTTGATCAGATACGTTCCGTTTCATTTGATCAGGTACGTTCCATTTCATTTGATCAGGTACGTTCATTTAATTTGATCAGGTACGTTCCGTTTCATTTGATCATTTGATCAGGTACGTTCCGTTTCATTTGATCAGGTACGTTCCATTTTATTTGATCAGGTACGTTCCGTTTCATTTGATCAGGTACGTTCCGTTTCATTTGATCATTTGATCAGGTACGTTCCATTTCATTTGATCAGGTACGTTCCATTTCATTTGATCAGGTACGTTCCATTTCATTTGATCAGGTACATTCTGTTTCATTTGACCAGGTACGTTCCGTTTCATTTGATCAGGTACGTTCCGTTTCATTTGATCAAGTACGTTCCATTTCATTTGATCATTTGATTAGGTACGTTCCGTTTCATTCGATCAGGTACGTTCCATGTCATTTGATCAGGTACGTTCCGTTTCATTTGATAATTTGATCAGGTATGTTCCATTTCATTTGATCAGATACGTTCTGTTTTATTTGATCAGGTACGTTCCATTTCATTTGATCAGGTACGTTCCATTTCATTTGATCAGGTACGTTCCATTTTATTTGATCAGGTACGTTCCGTTTCATTTGATCAGGTACATTCCATTTCATTCGATCAGGTACGTTCCATTTCATTTGATGAGGTACTTTCCATTTCATTTGATCATTTGATCAGGTACGTACCATTTAATTTGATCAGGTATGTTCAATTTCATTTGATCAGGTACATTCCATTTAATTTGATCAGGTACGTTCCGTTTCATTTGATCAGGTACATTCCATTTCATTTGATCAGGTACGTTCTGTTTCATTTGATAATTTGATCAGGTACGTTCCATTTCATTTGATCAGGTACGTTCCATTTCATTTGATCAGGTACATTCGGTTTCATTTGACCAGGTACGTTCCGTTTCATTTGATCAGGTACGTTCCGTTTCATTTGATCAAGTACGTTCCATTTCATTTGATCAGGTACGTTCCGTTTCATTTGATCAGGTACGTTCCATTTCATTTGATCATTTGATCAGGTACGTTCCGTTTCATTTGATCAGGTACGTTCCGTTTCATTTGATCAGATACGTTCCGTTTCATTTGATCAGGTATGTTCCATTTCATTTGATCAGGTACGTTCCATTTCATTTGATCAGGTACGTTCCGTTTTATTCGATCAGGTACTTTCCATTTCATTTGATCAGGTATGTTCCGTTTCATTTGATCATTTGATCAGGTACGTTCCATTTCATTTCATCAGGTACGTTCCGTTTCATTCGATCAGGTACGTTCCGTTTCATTTGATCAGGTACGTTCCATTTCATTTGATCATTTGATCAGGTACGTTCCGTTTCATTCGATCAGGTACGTTCCATTTCATTTGATCAGGTATGTTCCGTTTCATTTGATCAGGTACGTCCCATTTCATTTGATCAGGTACGTTCCATTTCATTCGATCAGTTACGTTCCATTTCATTTGATCAGGTATGTTCCGTTTCATTTGATCATTTGATCAGGTATGTTCCGTTTCATTTGATCAGGTACGTTCCGTTTCATTTGATCAGGTAGGTTCCGTTTCATTTGATCAGGTACGTTCCATTTCATTTGATCAGGTATGTTCCGTTTCATTTGATCAGGTACGTCCCATTTCATTTGATCAGGTACGTTCCATTTCATTCGATCAGTTACGTTCCATTTCATTTGATCAGGTATGTTCCGTTTCATTTGATCATTTGATCAGGTATGTTCCGTTTCATTTGATCAGGTACGTTCCGTTTCATTTGATCAGGTAGGTTCCGTTTCATTTGATCAGGTACATTCCGTTTAATTTGATCAGGTACGTTCCGTTTCATTTGATCAGGTACGTTCCGTTTCATTTGATCATTTGATCATTTGATCAGGTACGTTCCATTTTATTTGATCAGGTACATTCCGTTTCATTTGATCAGGTATGTTCCGTTTCATTTGATCAGATACGTTCCGTTTCATTTGATCAGGTACGTTCCATTTCATTTGATCAGGTACGTTCCATTTCATTTGATCAGGTACGTTCCATTTTATTTGATCAGGTACGTTCCGTTTCATTTGATCTGGTACATTCCGTTTCATTCAATCAGGTACGTTCCATTTCATTTGATCAGGTACGTTCCATTTCATTTGTTCATTTGATCAGGTACGTTCCGTTTCATTTGATCAGATACATTCCGTTTCATTTGATCAGGTACGTTCCATTTCATTTGATCAGGTACGTTCCATTTAATTTGATCAGGTACTTTCCATTTTATTTGATCAGGTACGTTCCGTTTCATTTGATCAGGTATTTTCAATTTCATTTGATCAGGTACGTTCCATTTCATTTGATCAGGTACGTTCCGTTTCATTTGATCAGGTACGTTCTAATTCATTTGATCAGGTACGTTCCGTTTCATTTGATAATTTGATCAGATACATTCCATTTCATTTGATCAGGTACGTTCCATTTCATTTGATCATTTGATCAGGTACGTTCCGTTTCATTTGATCAGGTACGTTCCGTTTCATTTGATCATTTGATCTGGTACGTTCCATTTTATTTGATCAGGTACATTCCGTTTCATTTGATCAGGTACGTTCCGTTTCATTTGATCAGGTACGTTCCATTTCATTAGATCAGGTACGTTCCATTTCATTTGATCAGGTACGTTCCATTTCATTTCATCAGGTACGTTCCGTTTCATTCGATCAGGTACGTTCCGTTTCATTTGATCAGGTATGTTCCGTTTCATTTGATCATTTGATCAGGTATGTTCCGTTTCAATTGATCAGGTACATTCCGTTTCATTCGATCAGGTACGTTCCATTTCATTTGATCAGGTACGTACCATTTCATTTGATCATTTGATCAGGTACGTTCCATTTCATTTGATCAGGTATGTTCAATTTCATTTGATCAGGTACGTTCCATTTCATTTGATCAGGTACATTCCGTTTCATTTGATCAGGTACGTTCCATTTCATTTGATCAGGTACGATCTGTTTCATTTGATAATTTGATCAGGTACTTTACATTTCATTTGATCAGGTACGTTCCATTTCATTTAATCAGGTACGTTCCATTTCATTTGATCAGGTACATTCCGTTTCATTTGACCGGGTACGTTCCGTTTCATTTGATCAGGTACATTCCATTTCATTCGATCAGGTACGTTCCATTTCATTTGATCAGGTACGTACCATTTCATTTGATCATTTGATCAGGTACATTCCGTTTCATTCGATCAGGTACGTTCCATTTCATTTCATCAGGTACGTTCCATTTCATTTGACCATTTGATCAGGTACGTTCCGTTTCATTCGATCAGGTACGTTCCATTTCATTTGAACAGGTACGTTCCGTTTCATTTGATAATTTGATCAGGTACGTTCCATTTCATTTGATCAGGTACATTCCGTTTCATTTGATCAGGTACGTTCCATTTCATTTGATCAGGTACGTTCCGTTTCACTTGATCACGTACGTTCCATTTCATTTGATTAGGTACGTTCCGTTTCATTTGATCATTTGATCTGGTACGTTCCATTTTATTTGATCAGGTACATTCCGTTTCATTTGATCAGGTACGTTCCGTTTCATTTGATCAGGTACGTTCCATTTCATTAGATCAGGTACGTTCCATTTCATTTGATCAGGTACGTTCCATTTTATTTGATCAGGTACGTTCCGTTTCATTTGATCAGGTACATTCCATTTCATTCGATCAGGTACGTTCCATTTCATTTGATCAGGTACGTACCATTTCATTTGATCATTTGATCAGGTACATTCCGTTTCATTCGATCAGGTACGTTCCATTTCATTTCATCAGGTACGTTCCATTTCATTTGACCATTTGATCAGGTACGTTCCGTTTCATTCGATCAGGTACGTTCCATTTCATTTGAACAGGTACGTTCCGTTTCATTTGATAATTTGATCAGGTACGTTCCATTTCATTTGATCAGGTACATTCCGTTTCATTTGATCAGGTACGTTCCATTTCATTTGATCAGGTACGTTCCGTTTCACTTGATCACGTACGTTCCATTTCATTTGATCAGCTACGTTCCGTTTCATTTGATTAGGTACGTTCCATTTCATTTGATCAGGTACGATCTGTTTCATTTGATAATTTGATCAGGTACTTTACATTTCATTTGATCAGGTACGTTCCATTTCATTTAATCAGGTACGTTCCATTTCATTTGATCAGGTACATTCCGTTTCATTTGACCGGGTACGTTCCGTTTCAATTGATCAGGTACATTCCATTTCATTCGATCAGGTACGTTCCATTTCATTTGATCAGGTACGTACCATTTCATTTGATCATTTGATCAGGTACATTCCGTTTCATTCGATCAGGTACGTTCCATTTCATTTCATCAGGTACGTTCCATTTCATTTGACCATTTGATCAGGTACGTTCCGTTTCATTCGATCAGGTACGTTCCATTTCATTTGAACAGGTACGTTCCGTTTCATTTGATAATTTGATCAGGTACGTTCCATTTCATTTGATCAGGTACATTCCGTTTCATTTGATCAGGTACGTTCCATTTCATTTGATCAGGTACGTTCCGTTTCACTTGATCACGTACGTTCCATTTCATTTGATCAGCTACGTTCCGTTTCATTCGATCAGGTACGTTCCATTTCATTTGATCAGGTATGTTCCGTTTCATTTGATCATTTGATCAGGTACGTTCCATTTCATTTGTTCATTTGATCAGGTACGTTCCGTTTAATTTGATCAGGTATGTTCAATTTCATTTGATCAGGTACGTTCCATTTAATTTGATCAGGTACGTTCCATTTCATTTGATCAGGTACGTTCCGTTTCATTTGATCAGGTACGTTCCAATTCATTTGATTAGGTACGTTCCGTTTCATTTGATCATTTGATCTGGTACGTTCCATTTTATTTGATCAGGTACATTCCGTTTCATTTGATCAGGTACGTTCCGTTTCATTTGATCAGGTACGTTCCATTTCATTAGATCAGGTACGTTCCATTTCATTTGATCAGGTACGTTCCATTTTATTTGATCAGGTACGTTCCGTTTCATTTGATCAGGTACATTCCATTTCATTCGATCAGGTACGTTCCATTTCATTTGATCAGGTAAGTTCCGTTTCATTTGATCAGGTACGTTCCATTTCATTTGATCAGGTACGTTCTGTTTCATTTGATAATTTGATCAGGTACGTTCCATTTCATTTGATCAGGTACGTTCCATTTCATTTGATCAGGTACATTCCGTTTCATTTGACCAGGTACGTTCCGTTTCATTTGATCAGGTACATTCCGTTTCATTTGACCAGGTACGTTCCGTTTCATTTGATCAGGTACATTCCATTTAATTTGATCAGGTAAGTTCCGTTTCATTTGATCAGGTACGTTCCATTTCATTTGATCAGGTACGTTCTGTTTCATTTGATAATTTGATCAGGTACGTTCCATTTCATTTGATCAGGTACGTTCCATTTCATTTGATCAGGTACATTCCGTTTCATTTCACCAGGTACGTTCCGTTTCATTTGATCAGGTACGTTCCGTTTCATTTGATCAAGTACGTTCCATTTCATTTGATCAGGTACGTTCCGTTTCATTTGATCAGGTACGTTCCATTTCATTTGATCATTTGATCAGGTACGTTCCGTTTCATTTGATCAGGTACGTTCCGTTTCATTTGATCAGATACGTTCCGTTTCATTTGATCAGGTACGTTCCATTTCATTTGATCAGGTACGTTCATTTAATTTGATCAGGTACGTTCCGTTTCATTTGATCATTTGATCAGGTACGTTCCGTTTCATTTGATCAGGTACGTTCCATTTTATTTGATCAGGTACGTTCCGTTTCATTTGATCAGGTACGTTCCGTTTCATTTGATCATTTGATCAGGTACGTTCCATTTCATTTGATCAGGTACGTTCCATTTCATTTGATCAGGTACGTTCCATTTCATTTGATCAGGTACATTCTGTTTCATTTGACCAGGTACGTTCCGTTTCATTTGATCAGGTACGTTCCGTTTCATTTGATCAAGTACGTTCCATTTCATTTGATCATTTGATTAGGTACGTTCCGTTTCATTCGATCAGGTACGTTCCATGTCATTTGATCAGGTACGTTCCGTTTCATTTGATAATTTGATCAGGTATGTTCCATTTCATTTGATCAGATACGTTCTGTTTTATTTGATCAGGTACGTTCCATTTCATTTGATCAGGTACGTTCCATTTCATTTGATCAGGTACGTTCCATTTTATTTGATCAGGTACGTTCCGTTTCATTTGATCAGGTACATTCCATTTCATTCGATCAGGTACGTTCCATTTCATTTGATGAGGTACTTTCCATTTCATTTGATCATTTGATCAGGTACGTACCATTTAATTTGATCAGGTATGTTCAATTTCATTTGATCAGGTACATTCCATTTAATTTGATCAGGTACGTTCCGTTTCATTTGATCAGGTACATTCCATTTCATTTGATCAGGTACGTTCTGTTTCATTTGATAATTTGATCAGGTACGTTCCATTTCATTTGATCAGGTACGTTCCATTTCATTTGATCAGGTACATTCGGTTTCATTTGACCAGGTACGTTCCGTTTCATTTGATCAGGTACGTTCCGTTTCATTTGATCAAGTACGTTCCATTTCATTTGATCAGGTACGTTCCGTTTCATTTGATCAGGTACGTTCCATTTCATTTGATCATTTGATCAGGTACGTTCCGTTTCATTTGATCAGGTACGTTCCGTTTCATTTGATCAGATACGTTCCGTTTCATTTGATCAGGTATGTTCCATTTCATTTGATCAGGTACGTTCCATTTCATTTGATCAGGTACGTTCCATTTTATTTGATCAGGTACGTTCCGTTTCATTTGATCAGGTACATTCCATTTCATTCGATCAGGTACGTTCCATTTCATTTGATGAGGTACTTTCCATTTCATTTGATCATTTGATCAGGTACGTACCATTTCATTTGATCAGGTATGTTCAATTTCATTTGATCAGGTACATTCCATTTAATTTGATCAGGTAAGTTCCGTTTCATTTGATCAGGTACGTTCCATTTCATTTGATCAGGTACGTTCTGTTTCATTTGATAATTTGATCAGGTACGTTCCATTTCATTTGATCAGGTACGTTCCATTTCATTTGATCAGGTACATTCCGTTTCATTTGACCAGGTACGTTCCGTTTCATTTGATCAGGTACGTTCCGTTTCATTTGATCAAGTACGTTCCATTTCATTTGATCAGGTACGTTCCGTTTCATTTGATCAGGTACGTTCCATTTCATTTGATCATTTGATCAGGTACGTTCCGTTTCATTTGATCAGGTACGTTCCGTTTCATTTGATCAGATACGTTCCGTTTCATTTGATCAGGTACGTTCCATTTCATTTGATCAGGTACGTTCATTTAATTTGATCAGGTACGTTCCGTTTCATTTGATCATTTGATCAGGTACGTTCCGTTTCATTTGATCAGGTACGTTCCATTTTATTTGATCAGGTACGTTCCGTTTCATTTGATCAGGTACGTTCCGTTTCATTTTATCATTTGATCAGGTACGTTCCATTTCATTTGATCAGGTACGTTCCATTTCATTTGATCAGGTACGTTCCATTTCATTTGATCAGGTACATTCTGTTTCATTTGACCAGGTACGTTCCGTTTCATTTGATGAGGTACGTTCCGTTTCATTTGATCAAGTACGTTCCATTTCATTTGATCAGGTACGTTCCGTTTCATTTGATCAGGTACGTTCCATTTCATTTGATCATTTGATCAGTTACGTTCCTTTCATTTGATCAGGTACGTTCCATTTCATTTGATCAGATACGTTCCGTTTCATTTGATCAGGTACGTTCCATTTCATTTGATCAGGTACGTTCATTTAATTTGATCAGGTACGTTCCGTTTCATTTGATCATTTGATCAGGTACGTTCCGTTTCATTTGATCCGGTAAGTTCCATTTTATTTGATCAGGTATGTTCCGTTTCATTTGATCAGGTACGTTCCGTTTCATTTGATCATTTGATCATTTGATCAGGTACGTTCCGTTTCATTTGATCAGGTACGTTCTGTTTCATTTGATCATTTGATCAGGTACGTTCCATCTTATTTGATCAGGTACATTCCGTTTCATTTGATCAGGTACGTTCCGTTTCATTTGATCAGATACGTTCCAGGTACGTTCCATTTCATTTGATCAGGTACATTCCATTTAATTTTATCAGGTACTTTCCATTTTATTTGATCAGGTACGTTCCGTTTCATTTGATCAGGTACATTCAATTTCATTCGATCAGGTACGTTCCCTTTCATTTGATCAGGTACGTTCCATTTCATTTGATCATTTGATCAGATACGTTCCGTTTCATTTGATCAGGTATGATCAATTTCATTTGATCAGGTACGTTCCATTTCATTTGATCAGGTACGTTCCGTTTCATTTGATCAGGTACGTTCCGTTTCATTTGATCAGGTACGTTCCGTTTCATTTGATCATTTGATCTGGTACGATCCATGTTATTTGATCAGGTACATTCCGTTTCATTTGATCAGGTACGTTCCGTTTCATTTGATCAGGTACGTTCCATTTCATTAGATCAGGTACGTTCCATTTCATTTGATCAGGTACGTTCCATTTCATTTCATCAGGTACGTTCTGTTTCATTCGATCAGGTACGTTCCGTTTCATTTGATCAGGTACGTTCCATTTCATTTGATCATTTGATCAGGTACATTGCGTTTCATTCGATCAGTTACGTTCCATTTCATTTGATCAGGTACATTCCATTTCATTTGATCAGGTACGTTCTGTTTCATTTGATAATTTGATCAGGTACGTTGCATTTCATTTGATCAGGTACGTTCCATTTCATTTGATCAGGTACATTCGGTTTCATTTGACCAGGTACGTTCCGTTTCATTTGATCAGGTACGTTCCGTTTCATTTGATCAAGTACGTTCCATTTCATTTGATCAGGTACGTTCCGTTTCATGTGATCAGGTACGTTCCATTTCATTTGATCATTTGATCAGGTACGTTCCGTTTCATTTGATCAGGTACGTTCCGTTTCATTTGATCAGATACGTTCCGTTTCATTTGATCAGGTACGTTCCATTTCATTTGATCAGGTACGTTCCATTTCATTTGATCAGGTACGTTCCATTTTATTTGATCAGGTACGTTCCGTTTCATTTGATCAGGTACATTCCATTTCATTCGATCAGGTACGTTCCATTTCATTTGATGAGGTACTTTCCATTTCATTTGATCATTTGATCAGGTACGTACCATTTCATTTGATCAGGTATGTTCAATTTCATTTGATCAGGTACATTCCATTTAATTTGATCAGGTAAGTTCCGTTTCATTTGATCAGGTACGTTCCATTTCATTTGATCAGGTACGTTCTGTTTCATTTGATAATTTGATCAGGTACGTTCCATTTCATTTGATCAGGTACGTTCCATTTCATTTGATCAGGTACATTCCGTTTCATTTGACCAGGTACGTTCCGTTTCATTTGATCAGGTACGTTCCGTTTCATTTGATCAAGTACGTTCCATTTCATTTGATCAGGTACGTTCCGTTTCATTTGATCAGGTACGTTCCATTTCATTTGATCATTTGATCAGGTACGTTCCGTTTCATTTGATCAGGTACGTTCCGTTTCATTTGATCAGATACGTTCCGTTTCATTTGATCAGGTACGTTCCATTTCATTTGATCAGGTACGTTCATTTAATTTGATCAGGTACGTTCCGTTTCATTTGATCATTTGATCAGGTACGTTCCGTTTCATTTGATCAGGTACGTTCCATTTTATTTGATCAGGTACGTTCCGTTTCATTTGATCAGGTACGTTCCGTTTCATTTGATCATTTGATCAGGTACGTTCCATTTCATTTGATCAGGTACGTTCCATTTCATTTGATCAGGTACGTTCCATTTCATTTGATCAGGTACATTCTGTTTCATTTGACCAGGTACGTTCCGTTTCATTTGATCAGGTACGTTCCGTTTCATTTGATCAAGTACGTTCCATTTCATTTGATCAGGTACGTTCCGTTTCATTTGATCAGGTACGTTCCATTTCATTTGATCATTTGATCAGTTACGTTCCTTTCATTTGATCAGGTACGTTCCATTTCATTTGATCAGATACGTTCCGTTTCATTTGATCAGGTACGTTCCATTTCATTTGATCAGGTACGTTCATTTAATTTGATCAGGTACGTTCCGTTTCATTTGATCATTTGATCAGGTACGTTCCGTTTCATTTGATCCGGTACGTTCCATTTTATTTGATCAGGTATGTTCCGTTTCATTTGATCAGGTACGTTCCGTTTCATTTGATCATTTGATCATTTGATCAGGTACGTTCCGTTTCATTTGATCAGGTACGTTCTGTTTCATTTGATCATTTGATCAGGTACGTTCCATCTTATTTGATCAGGTACATTCCGTTTCATTTGATCAGGTACGTTCCATTTCATTTGATCAGGTACATTCCATTTAATTTTATCAGGTACTTTCCATTTTATTTGATCAGGTACGTTCCGTTTCATTTGATCAGGTACATTCAATTTCATTCGATCAGGTACGTTCCCTTTCATTTGATCAGGTACGTTCCATTTCATTTGATCATTTGATCAGATACGTTCTGTTTCATTTGATCAGGTATAATCAATTTCATTTGATCAGGTACGTTCCATTTCATTTGATCAGGTACGTTCCGTTTCATTTGATCAGGTACGTTCCAATTCATTTGATCAGGTACGTTCCATTTCATTTGATCATTTGATCAGGTACGTTCCGTTTCATTTGATCAGGTACGTTCCGTTTCATTTGATCATTTGATCTCGTACGATCCATGTTATTTGATCAGGTACATTCCGTTTCATTTGATCAGGTACGTTCCATTTCATTTGATCAGGTTCATTCCATTTCATTTGATCAGGTACGTTCTGTTTCATTTGATAATTTGATCAGGTACGTTCCATTTCATTTGATCAGGTACGTTCCATTTCATTTGATCAGGTACATTCGGTTTCATTTGACCAGGTACGTTCCGTTTCATTTGATCAGGTACGTTCCGTTTCATTTGATCAAGTACGTTCCATTTCATTTGATCAGGTACGTTCCGTTTCATTTGATCAGGTACGTTCCATTTCATTTGATCATTTGATCAGGTACGTTCCGTTTCATTTGATCAGGTACGTTCCGTTTCATTTGATCAGATACGTTCCGTTTCATTTGATCAGGTACGTTCCATTTCATTTGATCAGGTACGTTCCATTTCATTTGATCAGGTACGTTCCATTTTTTTTGATCAGGTACGGTCCGTTTCATTTGATCAGGTACATTCCATTTCATTCGATCAGGTACGTTCCATTTCATTTGATGAGGTACTTTCCATTTCATTTGATCATTTGATCAGGTACGTACCATTTCATTTGATCAGGTATGTTCAATTTCATTTGATCAGGTACATTCCATTTAATTTGATCAGGTAAGTTCCGTTTCATTTGATCAGGTACGTTCCATTTCATTTGATCAGGTACGTTCTGTTTCATTTGATAATTTGATCAGGTACGTTCCATTTCATTTGATCAGGTACGTTCCATTTCATTTGATCAGGTACATTCCGTTTCATTTGACCAGGTACGTTCCGTTTCATTTGATCAGGTACGTTCCATTTCATTTGATCAGGTACGTTCCGTTTCATTTGATCAGGTACGTTCCATTTCATTTGATCATTTGATCAGGTACGTTCCGTTTCATTTGATCAGGGTACGTTCCGTTTCATTTGGTCAGATACGTTCCGTTTCATTTGATCAGGTACGTTCCATTTCATTTGATCAGGTACGTTCCGTTTCATTTGATCAAGTACGTTCCATTTCATTTGATCAGGTACGTTCCGTTTCATTTGATCAGGTACGTTCCATTTCATTTGATCATTTGATCAGTTACGTTCCTTTCATTTGATCAGGTACGTTCCATTTCATTTGATCAGATACGTTCCGTTTCATTTGATCAGGTACGTTCCATTTCATTTGATCAGGTACGTTCATTTAATTTGATCAGGTACGTTCCGTTTCATTTGATCATTTGATCAGGTACGTTCCGTTTCATTTGATCCGGTACGTTCCATTTTATTTGATCAGGTATGTTCCGTTTCATTTGATCAGGTACGTTCCGTTTCATTTGATCATTTGATCATTTGATCAGGTACGTTCCGTTTCATTTGATCAGGTACGTTCTGTTTCATTTGATCATTTGATCAGGTACGTTCCATCTTATTTGATCAGGTACATTCCGTTTCATTTGATCAGGTACGTTCCATTTCATTTGATCAGGTACATTCCATTTAATTTTATCAGGTACTTTCCATTTTATTTGATCAGGTACGTTCCGTTTCATTTGATCAGGTACATTCAATTTCATTCGATCAGGTACGTTCCCTTTCATTTGATCAGGTACGTTCCATTTCATTTGATCATTTGATCAGATACGTTCTGTTTCATTTGATCAGGTATAATCAATTTCATTTGATCAGGTACGTTCCATTTCATTTGATCAGGTACGTTCCGTTTCATTTGATCAGGTACGTTCCAATTCATTTGATCAGGTACGTTCCATTTCATTTGATCATTTGATCAGGTACGTTCCGTTTCATTTGATCAGGTACGTTCCGTTTCATTTGATCATTTGATCTGGTACGATCCATGTTATTTGATCAGGTACATTCCGTTTCATTTGATCAGGTACGTTCCATTTCATTTGATCAGGTACATTCCATTTCATTTGATCAGGTACGTTCTGTTTCATTTGATAATTTGATCAGGTACGTTCCATTTCATTTGATCAGGTACGTTCCATTTCATTTGATCAGGTACATTCGGTTTCATTTGACCAGGTACGTTCCGTTTCATTTGATCAGGTACGTTCCGTTTCATTTGATCAAGTACGTTCCATTTCATTTGATCAGGTACGTTCCGTTTCATTTGATCAGGTACGTTCCATTTCATTTGATCATTTGATCAGGTACGTTCCGTTTCATTTGATCAGGTACGTTCCGTTTCATTTGATCAGATACGTTCCGTTTCATTTGATCAGGTACGTTCCATTTCATTTGATCAGGTACGTTCCATTTCATTTGATCAGGTACGTTCCATTTTATTTGATCAGGTACGGTCCGTTTCATTTGATCAGGTACATTCCATTTCATTCGATCAGGTACGTTCCATTTCATTTGATGAGGTACTTTCCATTTCATTTGATCATTTGATCAGGTACGTACCATTTCATTTGATCAGGTATGTTCAATTTCATTTGATCAGGTACATTCCATTTAATTTGATCAGGTAAGTTCCGTTTCATTTGATCAGGTACGTTCCATTTCATTTGATCAGGTACGTTCTGTTTCATTTGATAATTTGATCAGGTACGTTCCATTTCATTTGATCAGGTACGTTCCATTTCATTTGATCAGGTACATTCCGTTTCATTTGACCAGGTACGTTCCGTTTCATTTGATCAGGTACGTTCCGTTTCATTTGATCAAGTACGTTCCATTTCATTTGATCAGGTACGTTCCGTTTCATTTGATCAGGTACGTTCCATTTCATTTGATCATTTGATCAGGTACGTTCCGTTTCATTTGATCAGGGTACGTTCCGTTTCATTTGATCAGATACGTTCCGTTTCATTTGATCAGGTACGTTCCATTTCATTTCATCAGGTACGTTCATTTAATTTGATCAGGTACGTTCCGTTTCATTTGATCATTTGATCAGGTACGTTCCGTTTCATTTGATCAGGTACGTTCCATTTTATTTGATCAGGTACGTTCCGTTTCATTTGATCAGGTACGTTCCGTTTCATTTGATCATTTGATCAGGTACGTTCCATTTCATTTGATCAGGTACGTTCCATTTCATTTGATCAGGTACGTTCCATTTCATTTGATCAGGTACATTCTGTTTCATTTGACCAGGTACGTTCCGTTTCATTTGATCAGGTACGTTCCATTTCATTTGATCAAGTACGTTCCATTTCATTTGATCAGGTACGTTCATTTAATTTGATCAGGTACGTTCCGTTTCATTTGATCATTTGATCAGGTACGTTCCGTTTCATTTGATCAGGTACGTTCCATTTTATTTGATCAGGTACGTTCCGTTTCATTTGATCAGGTACGTTCCGTTTCATTTTATCATTTGATCAGGTACGTTCCATTTCATTTGATCAGGTACGTTCCATTTCATTTGATCAGGTACGTTCCGTTTCATTTGATCCGGTACGTTCCATTTTATTTGATCAGGTATGTTCCGTTTCATTTGATCAGGTACGTTCCGTTTCATTTGATCATTTGATCATTTGATCAGGTACGTTCCGTTTCATTTGATCAGGTACGTTCTGTTTCATTTGATCATTTGATCAGGTACGTTCCATCTTATTTGATCAGGTACATTCCGTTTCATTTGATCAGGTACGTTCCATTTCATTTGATCAGGTACATTCCATTTAATTTTATCAGGTACTTTCCATTTTATTTGATCAGGTACGTTCCGTTTCATTTGATCAGGTACATTCAATTTCATTCGATCAGGTACGTTCCCTTTCATTTGATCAGGTACGTTCCATTTCATTTGATCATTTGATCAGATACGTTCTGTTTCATTTGATCAGGTATGATCAATTTCATTTGATCAGGTACGTTCCATTTCATTTGATCAGGTACGTTCCGTTTCATTTGATCAGGTACGTTCCAATTCATTTGATCAGGTACGTTCCATTTCATTTGATCATTTGATCAGGTACGTTCCGTTTCATTTGATCAGGTACGTTCCGTTTCATTTGATCATTTGATCTGGTACGATCCATGTTATTTGATCAGGTACATTCCGTTTCATTTGATCAGGTACGTTCCGTTTCATTTGATCAGGTACGTTCCATTTCATTAGATCAGGTACGTTCCATTTCATTTGATCAGGTACGTTCCATTTCATTTCATCAGGTACGTTCTGTTTCATTCGATCAGGTACGTTCCGTTTCATTTGATCAGGTACGTTCCATTTCATTTGATCATTTGATCAGGTACATTCCGTTTCATTCGATCAGTTACGTTCCATTTCATTTGATCAGGTACGTTCCATTTTATTTGATCAGGTACGTTCCGTTTCATTTGATCAGGTACTTTCCATTTCATTTGATCAGGTACGTTCCGTTTAATTTGATAATTTGATCATGTACGTTCCATTTCATTTGATCAGGTACGTTCCATTTCATTTGATCAGCTACGTTCCGTTTCATTTGATCAGGTACGTTCCATTTCATTTGATCATTTGATAAGTTACGTTCCGTTTCATTTGATCAGGTATGTTCAATTTCATTTGATCAGGTACGTTCCATTTCATTTGATCAGGTAAGTTCCGTTTCATTTGATCAGGTACGTTCCATTTCATTTGATCAGGTACGTTCCGTTTCATTTGATAATTTGATCAGGTACGTTCCATTTCATTTGATCAGGTACGTTCCATTTCATTTGATCATTTGATCAGGTACGTTCCGTTTCATTTGATCAGGTACGTTCCGTTTCATTTGATCATTTGATCTGGTACGTTCCATTTTATTTGATCAGGTACATTCCGTTTCATTTGATCAGGTACGTTCCGTTTCATTTGATCAGGTACGTTCCATTTCATTAGATCAGGTACGTTCCATTTCATTTGATCAGGTACGTTCCATTTTATTTGATCAGGTACGTTCCGTTTCATTCGATCAGGTACGTTCCGTTTCATTTGATCAGGTACGTTCCGTTTCATTTGATCATTTGATCTGGTACGATCCATGTTATTTGATCAGGTACATTCCGTTTCATTTGATCAGGTACGTTCCGTTTCATTTGATCAGGTACGATCCATTTCATTAGATCAGGTACGTTCCATTTCATTTGATCAGGTACGTTCCATTTCATTTCATCAGGTACGTTCTGTTTCATTCGATCAGGTACGTTCCGTTTCATTTGATCAGGTACGTTCCATTTCATTTGATCATTTGATCAGGTACATTCCGTTTCATTCGATCAGTTACGTTCCATTTCATTTGATCAGGTACGTTCCATTTTATTTGATCAGGTACGTTCCGTTTCATTTGATCAGGTACTTTCCATTTCATTTGATCAGGTACGTTCCGTTTAATTTGATAATTTGATCAGGTACGTTCCATTTCATTTGATCAGGTACGTTCCATTTCATTTGATCAGCTACGTTCCGTTTCATTTGATCAGGTACGTTCCATTTCATTTGATCATTTGATAAGTTACGTTCCGTTTCATTTGATCAGGTATGTTCAATTTCATTTGATCAGGTACGTTCCATTTCATTTGATCAGGTAGCCGTTCGCAGGTCGTCCTCATTTGATCAGGTCGTTCCGCATGGCAGGTACGTTCCCGTCGGTCGTCCATTTCGATCAGCGGTACGTTCCGTTTCATTTGATCAGGTCGTTCCGCATGCTGCGGTACGTTCCATTTTATTTGATCAGGTACATTCCGTTTCATTTGATCAGGTACGTTCCGTTTCATTTGATCAGGTACGTTCCATTTCATTAGATCAGGTACGTTCCATTTCATTTGATCAGGTACGTTCCATTTTATTTGATCAGGTACGTTCCGTTTCATTCGATCAGGTACGTTCCGTTTCATTTGATCAGGTACGTTCCATTTCATTTGATCATTTGATCAGGTACGTTCCGTTTCATTTGATCAGGTATGTTACGTTTCATTTGATCAGGTACGTCACATTTCATTTGATCAGGTACGTTCCATTTCATTCGATCAGTTACGTTCCATTTCATTTGATCAGGTATGTTCCGTTTCATTTGATCATTTGATCAGGTATGTTCCGTTTCATTTGATCAGGTATGTTCCGTTTCATTTGATCAGGTACGTTCCGTTTCATTTGATCAGGTACGTTCCATTTCATTTGATCAGGTACGGTCATTTCATTTGATCAGGTATGTTCCGTTTCATTTGATCAGGTACGTTCCATTTTATTTGATCAGGTACGTTCCGTTTCATTTGATAAGGTACGTTCCGTTTCATTTGATCATTTGATCAGGTACATTCCATCTTATTTGATCAGGTATGTTCCGTTTCATTTGATCAGGTACGTTCCGTTTCATTTGATCAGATACGTTACGTTTCATTTGATCAGGTACGTTCCATTTCATTTTATCATTTGATCAGGTACGTTCCGTTTCATTTGATCAGGTATGTTCAATTTCGTTTGATCAGGTACGTTCCATTTCATTTGATCAGGTACGTTCCGTTTCATTTGATCAGGTACGTTCCGTTTCATTTGATCAGGTACGTTCCATTTCATTAGATCAGGTACGTTCCATTTCATTTGATCAGGTACGTTCCATTTCATTTGATCAGGTACGTTCCGTTTCATTCGATCAGGTACGTTCCGTTTCATTTGATCAGGTACGTTCCATTTCATTTGATCATTTGATCAGGTACGTTCCGTTTCATTCGATCAGGTACGTTCCATTTCATTTGATCAGGTACGTTCCATTTCATTTGATCAGGTATGTTACGTTTCATTTGATCAGGTATGTTACGTTTCATTTGATCAGGTACGTCACATTTCATTTGATCAGGTACGTTCCATTTCATTCGATCAGTTACTTTCCATTTCATTTGATCAGGTATGTTCCGTTTCATTTGATCATTTGATCAGGTATGTTCCGTTTCATTTGATCAGGTATGTTCCGTTCCATTTGATCAGGTACGTTCCGTTTCATTTGATCAGGTACGTTCCATTTCATTTGATCAAGTACGTTCATTTCATTTGATCAGGTACATTCCGTTTCATTTGATCAGGTACGTTCCGTTTCATTTGACCAGGTACGTTCCGTTTCATTTGATCAGGTACGTTCCGTTTCATTTGATCAGATACGTTCCGTTTCATTTGATCAGGTACGTTCCATTTCATTTGATCAGGTACGTTCATTTCATTTGATCAGGTACGTTCCGTTTCATTTGATCAGGTACGTTCCATTTTATTTGATCAGGTACGTTCCGTTTCATTTGATGAGGTACGTTCCGTTTCATTTGATCATTTGATCAGGTACGTTCCATTTCATTTGATCAGGTACGTTCCGTTTCATTCGATCAGGTACGTTCCGTTTCATTTGATCAGGTACGTTCCATTTCATTTGATCATTTGATCAGGTACGTTCCGTTTCATTCGATCAGGTACGTTCCATTTCATTTGATCAGGTATGTTACGTTTCATTTGATCAGGTACGTCACATTTCATTTGATCAGGTACGTTCCATTTCATTCGATCAGTTACTTTCCATTTCATTTGATCAGGTATGTTCCGTTTCATTTGATCATTTGATCAGGTATGTTCCGTTTCATTTGATCAGGTATGTTCCGTTTCATTTGATCAGGTACGTTCCGTTTCATTTGATCAGGTACGTTCCATTTCATTTGATCAAGTACGTTCATTTCATTTGATCAGGTACATTCCATTTCATTTGATCAGGTACGTTCCGTTTCATTTGACCAGGTACGTTCCGTTTCATTTGATCAGGTACGTTCCCTTTCATTTGATCAAGTACGTTCCATTTCATTTGATCAGGTACGTTCCGTTTCATTTGATCAGGTACGTTCCATTTCATTTGATCTTTTGATCAGGTACGTTCCGTTTCATTTGATCAGGTACGTTCCGTTTCATTTGATCAGATACGTTCCGTTTCATTTGATCAGGTACGTTCCATTTCATTTGATCAGGTACGTTCATTTCATTTGATCAGGTACGTTCCGTTTCATTTGATCAGGTACGTTCCATTTTATTTGATCAGGTACGTTCCGTTTCATTTGATGAGGTACGTTCCGTTTCATTTGATCATTTGATCAGGTACGTTCCATCTTATTTGATCAGGTACATTCCGTTTCATTTGATCAGGTACGTTCCGTTTCATTTGATCAGATACGTTCCATTTCATTTTATCATTTGATCAGGTACGTTCCGTTTCATTTGATCAGGTATGTTCAATTTCGTTTGATCAGGTACGTTCCATTTCATTTGATCAGGTACGTTCCATCTTATTTGATCAGGTACATTCCGTTTCATTTGATAAGGTACGTTCCATTTCATTTGATCAGGTACGTTCCGTTTCATTTAATAATTTGATCAGGTATGTTCCATTTCATTTGATCAGGTACGTTCCATTTCATTTGATCATTTGATCAGGTACGTGCCGTTTCATTTGATCAGGTACGTTCCATTTCATTTGATCATTTGATCTGGTACGTTCCATTTTATTTGATCAGGTACATTCCGTTTCATTTGATCAGGTAAGATCCGTTTCATTTGATCAGGTACGTTCCATTTCATTAGATTAGGTACGTTCCATTTCATTTGATCAGGTACGTTCCGTTTCATTTGATCAGGTACATTCCGTTTCATTCGATCAGGTATGTTCCGTTTCATTTGATCAGGTACGTTCCGTTTCATTCGATCAGGTACGTTCCATTTCCCTTGATCAGGTATGTTCCGTTTCATTTGATCAGGAACGTCCCATTTGCATTTGATCAGGTATGTCCGTATCATTTGATCATTTGATCAGGTATGTTCCGTTTCATTTGATCAGGTATGTTCCGTTTCATTTGACCAGGTACGTTCCGTTTCATTTGATCAGGTACGTTCCGTTTCATTTGATCATTTGATCATTTGATCAGGTACGTTCCGTTTCATTTGATCAGGTACGTTCTGTTTCATTTGATCATTTGATCAGGTACGTTCCATCTTATTTGATCAGGTACATTCCGTTTCATTTGATCAGGTACGTTCCGTTTCATTTGATCAGATACGTTCCAGGTACGTTCCATTTCATTTGATCAGGTACATTCCATTTAATTTGATCAGGTACTTTCCATTTTATTTGATCAGGTACGTTCCGTTTCATTTGATCAGGTACATTCAATTTCATTCGATCAGGTACGTTCCCTTTCATTTGATCAGGTACGTTCCATTTCATTTGATCATTTGATCAGATACGTTCCGTTTCATTTGATCAGGTATGTTCAATTTCATTTGATCAGGTACGTTCCATTTCATTTGATCAGGTACGTTCCGTTTCATTTGATCAGGTACGTTCCAATTCATTTGATCAGGTACGTTCCATTTCATTTGATCATTTGATCAGGTACGTTCCGTTTCATTTGATCAGGTACGTTCCGTTTCATTTGATCATTTGATCTGGTACGATCCATGTTATTTGATCAGGTACATTCCGTTTCATTTGATCAGGTACGTTCCGTTTCATTTGATCAGGTACGTTCCATTTCATTAGATCAGGTACGTTCCATTTCATTTGATCAGGTACGTTCCATTTCATTTCATCAGGTACGTTCTGTTTCATTCGATCAGGTACGTTCCGTTTCATTTGATCAGGTACGTTCCATTTCATTTGATCAGGTACGTTCCGTTTCATTTGATCAGGTACATTCCGTTTCATTCGATCAGGTATGTTCCGTTTCATTTGATCAGGTATGTTCCGTTTCATTTGATCAGGAACGTCCCATTTGCATTTGATCAGGTATGTCCGTTTCATTTGATCATTTGATCAGGTATGTTCCGTTTCATTTGATCAGGTATGTTCCGTTTCATTTGATCAGGTACGTTCCGTTTCATTTGATCAGGTACGTTCCATTTCACTTGATCAGGTATGTTCCGTTTCATTTGATCAGGAACGTCCCATTTGCATTTGATCAGGTATGTCCGTTTCATTTGATCATTTGATCAGGTACTTTCCGTTTCATTCGATCAGGTACGTTCCATTTCCCTTGATCAGGTATGTTCCGTTTCATTTGATCAGGAACGTCCCATTTGCATTTGATCAGGTATGTCCGTATCATTTGATCATTTGATCAGGTATGTTCCGTTTCATTTGATCAGGTATGTTCCATTTCATTTGACCAGGTACGTTCCGTTTCATTTGATCAGGTACGTTCCGTTTCATTTGATCATTTGATCATTTGATCAGGTACGTTCCGTTTCATTTGATCAGGTACGTTCTGTTTCATTTGATCATTTGATCAGGTACGTTCCGTTTCATTTGATCAGGTACGTTCCGTTTCATTTGATCATTTGATCTGGTACGATCCATGTTATTTGATCAGGTACATTCCGTTTCATTTGATCAGGTACGTTCCGTTTCATTTGATCAGGTACGTTCCATTTCATTAGATCAGGTACGTTCCATTTCATTTGATCAGGTACGTTCCATTTCATTTCATCAGGTACGTTCTGTTTCATTCGATCAGGTACGTTCCATTTCATTTGATCATTTGATCAGGTACATTCCGTTTCATTCGATCAGTTACGTTCCATTTCATTTGATCAGGTACGTTCCATTTTATTTGATCAGGTACGTTCCGTTTCATTTGATCAGGTACTTTCCATTTCATTTGATCAGGTACGTTCCGTTTAATTTGATAATTTGATCAGGTACGTTCCATTTCATTTGATCAGGTACGTTCCATTTCATTTGATCAGCTACGTTCCGTTTCATTTGATCAGGTACGTTCCATTTCATTTGATCATTTGATAAGTTACGTTCCGTTTCATTTGATCAGGTATGTTCAATTTCATTTGATCAGGTACGTTCCATTTCATTTGATCAGGTAAGTTCCGTTTCATTTGATCAGGTACGTTCCATTTCATTTGATCAGGTACGTTCCGTTTCATTTGATAATTTGATCAGGTACGTTCCATTTCATTTGATCAGGTACGTTCCATTTCATTTGATCATTTGATCAGGTACGTTCCGTTTCATTTGATCAGGTACGTTCCGTTTCATTTGATCATTTGATCTGGTACGTTCCATTTTATTTGATCAGGTACATTCCGTTTAATTTGATCAGGTACGTTCCGTTTCATTTGATCAGGTACGTTCCATTTCATTAGATCAGGTACGTTCCATTTCATTTGATCAGGTACATTCCATTTTATTTGATCAGGTACGTTCCGTTTCATTCGATCAGGTACGTTCCGTTTCATTTGATCAGGTACGTTCCATTTCATTTGATCATTTGATCAGGTACGTTCCGTTTCATTTGATCAGGTATGTTACGTTTCATTTGATCAGGTACGTCACATTTCATTTGATCAGGTACGTTCCATTTCATTCGATCAGTTACGTTCCATTTCATTTGATCAGGTATGTTCCGTTTCATTTGATCATTTGATCAGGTATGTTCCGTTTCATTTGATCAGGTATGTTCCGTTTCATTTGATCAGGTACGTTCCGTTTCATTTGATCAGGTACGTTCCATTTCATTTGATCAGGTACGGTCATTTCATTTGATCAGGTATGTTCCGTTTCATTTGATCAGGTAAATTCCATTTTATTTGATCAGGTACGTTCCGTTTCATTTGATAAGGTACGTTCCGTTTCATTTGATCATTTGATCAGGTACGTTCCATCTTATTTGATCAGGTACATTCCGTTTCATTTGATCAGGTACGTTCCGTTTCATTTGATCAGATACATTACGTTTCATTTGATCAGGTACGTTCCATTTCATTTTATCATTTGATCAGGTACGTTCCGTTTCATTTGATCAGGTATGTTCAATTTCGTTTGATCAGGTACGTTCCATTTCATTTGATCAGGTACGTTCCGTTTCATTTGATCAGGTACGTTCCGTTTCATTTGATCAGGTACGTTCCATTTCATTAGATCAGGTACGTTCCATTTCATTTGATCAGGTACGTTCCATTTCATTTGATCAGGTACGTTCCGTTTCATTCGATCAGGTACGTTCCGTTTCATTTGATCAGGTACGTTCCATTTCATTTGATCATTTGATCAGGTACGTTCCGTTTCATTCGATCAGGTACGTTCCATTTCATTTGATCAGGTACGTTCCATTTCATTTGATCAGGTATGTTACGTTTCATTTGATCAGGTATGTTACGTTTCATTTGATCAGGTACGTCACATTTCATTTGATCAGGTACGTTCCATTTCATTCGATCAGTTACTTTCCATTTCATTTGATCAGGTATGTTCCGTTTCATTTGATCATTTGATCAGGTATGTTCCGTTTCATTTGATCAGGTATGTTCCGTTTCATTTGATCAGGTACGTTCCGTTTCATTTGATCAGGTACGTTCCATTTCATTTGATCAAGTACGTTCATTTCATTTGATCAGGTACATTCCGTTTCATTTGATCAGGTACGTTCCGTTTCATTTGACCAGGTACGTTCCGTTTCATTTGATCAGGTACGTTCCCTTTCATTTGATCAAGTACGTTCCATTTCATTTGATCAGGTACGTTCCGTTTCATTTGATCAGGTACGTTCCATTTCATTTGATCTTTTGATCAGGTACGTTCCGTTTCATTTGATCAGGTACGTTCCGTTTCATTTGATCAGATACGTTCCGTTTCATTTGATCAGGTACGTTCCATTTCATTTGATCAGGTACGTTCATTTCATTTGATCAGGTACGTTCCGTTTCATTTGATCAGGTACGTTCCATTTTATTTGATCAGGTACGTTCCGTTTCATTTGATGAGGTACGTTCCGTTTCATTTGATCATTTGATCAGGTACGTTCCATTTCATTTGATCAGGTACGTTCCGTTTCATTCGATCAGGTACGTTCCGTTTCATTTGATCAGGTACGTTCCATTTCATTTGATCATTTGATCAGGTACGTTCCGTTTCATTCGATCAGGTACGTTCCATTTCATTTGATCAGGTATGTTACGTTTCATTTGATCAGGTACGTCACATTTCATTTGATCAGGTACGTTCCATTTCATTCGATCAGTTACTTTCCATTTCATTTGATCAGGTATGTTCCGTTTCATTTGATCATTTGATCAGGTATGTTCCGTTTCATTTGATCAGGTATGTTCCGTTTCATTTGATCAGGTACGTTCCGTTTCATTTGATCAGGTACGTTCCATTTCATTAGATCAGGTACGTTCCATTTCATTTGATCAGGTACGTTCCATTTCATTTGATCAGGTACGTTCCGTTTCATTCGATCAGGTACGTTCCGTTTCATTTGATCAGGTACGTTCCATTTCATTTGATCATTTGATCAGGTACGTTCCGTTTCATTCGATCAGGTACGTTCCATTTCATTTGATCAGGTACGTTCCATTTCATTTGATCAGGTATGTTACGTTTCATTTGATCAGGTATGTTACGTTTCATTTGATCAGGTACGTCACATTTCATTTGATCAGGTACGTTCCATTTCATTCGATCAGTTACTTTCCATTTCATTTGATCAGGTATGTTCCGTTTCATTTGATCATTTGATCAGGTATGTTCCGTTTCATTTGATCAGGTATGTTCCGTTTCATTTGATCAGGTACGTTCCGTTTCATTTGATCAGGTACGTTCCATTTCATTTGATCAAGTACGTTCATTTCATTTGATCAGGTACATTCCGTTTCATTTGATCAGGTACGTTCCGTTTCATTTGACCAGGTACGTTCCGTTTCATTTGATCAGGTACGTTCCCTTTCATTTGATCAAGTACGTTCCATTTCATTTGATCAGGTACGTTCCGTTTCATTTGATCAGGTACGTTCCATTTCATTTGATCTTTTGATCAGGTACGTTCCGTTTCATTTGATCAGGTACGTTCCGTTTCATTTGATCAGATACGTTCCGTTTCATTTGATCAGGTACGTTCCATTTCATTTGATCAGGTACGTTCATTTCATTTGATCAGGTACGTTCCGTTTCATTTGATCAGGTACGTTCCATTTTATTTGATCAGGTACGTTCCGTTTCATTTGATGAGGTACGTTCCGTTTCATTTGATCATTTGATCAGGTACGTTCCATTTCATTTGATCAGGTACGTTCCGTTTCATTCGATCAGGTACGTTCCGTTTCATTTGATCAGGTACGTTCCATTTCATTTGATCATTTGATCAGGTACGTTCCGTTTCATTCGATCAGGTACGTTCCATTTCATTTGATCAGGTATGTTACGTTTCATTTGATCAGGTACGTCACATTTCATTTGATCAGGTACGTTCCATTTCATTCGATCAGTTACTTTCCATTTCATTTGATCAGGTATGTTCCGTTTCATTTGATCATTTGATCAGGTATGTTCCGTTTCATTTGATCAGGTATGTTCCGTTTCATTTGATCAGGTACGTTCCGTTTCATTTGATCAGGTACGTTCCATTTCATTTGATCAAGTACGTTCATTTCATTTGATCAGGTACATTCCATTTCATTTGATCAGGTACGTTCCGTTTCATTTGACCAGGTACGTTCCGTTTCATTTGATCAGGTACGTTCCCTTTCATTTGATCAAGTACGTTCCATTTCATTTGATCAGGTACGTTACGTTTCATTTGATCAGGTACGTTCCATTTCATTTGATCTTTTGATCAGGTACGTTCCGTTTCATTTGATCAGGTACGTTCCGTTTCATTTGATCAGATACGTTCCGTTTCATTTGATCAGGTACGTTCCATTTCATTTGATCAGGTACGTTCATTTCATTTGATCAGGTACGTTCCGTTTCATTTGATCAGGTACGTTCCATTTTATTTGATCAGGTACGTTCCGTTTCATTTGATGAGGTACGTTCCGTTTCATTTGATCATTTGATCAGGTACGTTCCATCTTATTTGATCAGGTACATTCCGTTTCATTTGATCAGGTACGTTCCGTTTCATTTGATCAGATACGTTCCATTTCATTTTATCATTTGATCAGGTACGTTCCGTTTCATTTGATCAGGTATGTTCAATTTCGTTTGATCAGGTACGTTCCATTTCATTTGATCAGGTACGTTCCATCTTATTTGATCAGGTACATTCCGTTTCATTTGATAAGGTACGTTCCATTTCATTTGATCAGGTACGTTCCGTTTCATTTAATAATTTGATCAGGTACGTTCCATTTCATTTGATCAGGTACGTTCCATTTCATTTGATCATTTGATCAGGTACGTGCCGTTTCATTTGATCAGGTACGTTCCATTTCATTTGATCATTTGATCTGGTACGTTCCATTTTATTTGATCAGGTACATTCCGTTTCATTTGATCAGGTAAGATCCGTTTCATTTGATCAGGTACGTTCCATTTCATTAGATTAGGTACGTTCCATTTCATTTGATCAGGTACGTTCCGTTTCATTTGATCAGGTACATTCCGTTTCATTCAATCAGGTATGTTCCGTTTCATTTGATCAGGTATGTTCCGTTTCATTTGATCAGGAACGTCCCATTTGCATTTGATCAGGTATGTCCGTTTCATTTGATCATTTGATCAGGTATGTTCCGTTTCATTTGATCAGGTATGTTCCGTTTCATTTGATCAGGTACGTTCCGTTTCATTTGATCAGGTACGTTCCATTTCACTTGATCAGGTATGTTCCGTTTCATTTGATCAGGAACGTCCCATTTGCATTTGATCAGGTATGTCCGTTTCATTTGATCATTTGATCAGGTACTTTCCGTTTCATTCGATCAGGTACGTTCCATTTCCCTTGATCAGGTATGTTCCGTTTCATTTGATCAGGAACGTCCCATTTGCATTTGATCAGGTATGTCCGTATCATTTGATCATTTGATCAGGTATGTTCCGTTTCATTTGATCAGGTATGTTCCGTTTCATTTGACCAGGTACGTTCCGTTTCATTTGATCAGGTACGTTCCGTTTCATTTGATCATTTGATCATTTGATCAGGTACGTTCCGTTTCATTTGATCAGGTACGTTCTGTTTCATTTGATCATTTGATCAGGTACGTTCCATCTTATTTGATCAGGTACATTCCGTTTCATTTGATCAGGTACGTTCCGTTTCATTTGATCAGATACGTTCCAGGTACGTTCCATTTCATTTGATCAGGTACATTCCATTTAATTTGATCAGGTACTTTCCATTTTATTTGATCAGGTACGTTCCGTTTCATTTGATCAGGTACATTCAATTTCATTCGATCAGGTACGTTCCCTTTCATTTGATCAGGTACGTTCCATTTCATTTGATCATTTGATCAGATACGTTCCGTTTCATTTGATCAGGTATGTTCAATTTCATTTGATCAGGTACGTTCCATTTCATTTGATCAGGTACGTTCCGTTTCATTTGATCAGGTACGTTCCAATTCATTTGATCAGGTACGTTCCATTTCATTTGATCAGGTACGTTCCGTTTCATTTGATCAGGTACGTTCCGTTTCATTTGATCATTTGATCTGGTACGATCCATGTTATTTGATCAGGTACATTCCGTTTCATTTGATCAGGTACGTTCCGTTTCATTTGATCAGGTACGTTCCATTTCATTAGATCAGGTACGTTCCATTTCATTTGATCAGGTACGTTCCATTTCATTTCATCAGGTACGTTCTGTTTCATTCGATCAGGTACGTTCCGTTTCATTTGATCAGGTACGTTCCATTTCATTTGATCATTTGATCAGGTACATTCCGTTTCATTCGATCAGTTACGTTCCATTTCATTTGATCAGGTACGTTCCATTTTATTTGATCAGGTACGTTCCGTTTCATTTGATCAGGTACTTTCCATTTCATTTGATCAGGTACGTTCCGTTTAATTTGATAATTTGATCAGGTACGTTCCATTTCATTTGATCAGGTACGTTCCATTTCATTTGATCAGCTACGTTCCGTTTCATTTGATCAGGTACGTTCCATTTCATTTGATCATTTGATAAGTTACGTTCCGTTTCATTTGATCAGGTATGTTCAATTTCATTTGATCAGGTACGTTCCATTTCATTTGATCAGGTAAGTTCCGTTTCATTTGATCAGGTACGTTCCATTTCATTTGATCAGGTACGTTCCGTTTCATTTGATAATTTGATCAGGTACGTTCCATTTCATTTGATCAGGTACGTTCCATTTCATTTGATCATTTGATCAGGTACGTTCCGTTTCATTTGATCAGGTACGTTCCGTTTCATTTGATCATTTGATCTGGTACGTTCCATTTTATTTGATCAGGTACATTCCGTTTCATTTGATCAGGTACGTTCCGTTTCATTTGATCAGGTACGTTCCATTTCATTAGATCAGGTACGTTCCATTTCATTTGATCAGGTACGTTCCATTTTATTTGATCAGGTACGTTCCGTTTCATTCGATCAGGTACGTTCCGTTTCATTTGATCAGGTACGTTCCATTTCATTTGATCATTTGATCAGGTACGTTCCGTTTCATTTGATCATTTGATCTGATACGATCCATGTTATTTGATCAGGTACATTCCGTTTCATTTGATCAGGTACGTTCCGTTTCATTTGATCAGGTACGTTCCATTTCATTAGATCAGGTACGTTCCATTTCATTTGATCAGGTACGTTCCATTTCATTTCATCAGGTACGTTCTGTTTCATTCGATCAGGTACGTTCCGTTTCATTTGATCAGGTACGTTCCATTTCATTTGATCAGGTACATTCCGTTTCATTCGATCAGTTACGTTCCATTTCATTTGATCAGGTACGTTCCATTTTATTTGATCAGGTACGTTCCGTTTCATTTGATCAGGTACTTTCCATTTCATTTGATCAGGTACGTTCCGTTTAATTTGATAATTTGATCAGGTACGTTCCATTTCATTTGATCAGGTACGTTCCATTTCATTTGATCAGCTACGTTCCGTTTCATTTGATCAGGTACGTTCCATTTCATTTGATCATTTGATAAGTTACGTTCCGTTTCATTTGATCAGGTATGTTCTATTTCATTTGATCAGGTACGTTCCATTTCATTTGATCAGGTAAGTTCCGTTTCATTTGATCAGGTACGTTCCATTTCATTTGATCAGGTACGTTCCATTTCATTTGATAATTTGATCAGGTACATTCCATTTCATTTGATCAGGTACGTTCCATTTCATTTGATCATTTGATCAGGTACGTTCCGTTTCATTTGATCAGGTACGTTCCGTTTCATTTGATCATTTGATCTGGTACGTTCCATTTTATTTGATCATTTGATCAGGTACATTCCATTTCATTTGATCAGGTACGTTCCATTTCATTTGATCATTTGATCAGGTACGTTCCGTTTCATTTGATCAGGTACGTTCCATTTCATTAGATCAGGTACGTTCCATTTCATTTGATCAGGTACGTTCCATTTTATTTGATCAGGTACGTTCCGTTTCATTCGATCAGGTACGTTCCGTTTCATTTGATCAGGTACGTTCCATTTCATTTGATCATTTGATCAGGTACGTTCCGTTTCATTCGATCAGGTACGTTCCATTTCATTTGATCAGGTATGTTACGTTTCATTTGATCAGGTACGTCACATTTCATTTGATCAGGTACGTTCCATTTCATTCGATCAGTTACGTTCCATTTCATTTGATCAGGTATGTTCCGTTTCATTTGATCATTTGATCAGGTATGTTCCGTTTCATTTGATCAGGTATGTTCCGTTTCATTTGATCAGGTACGTTCCGTTTCATTTGATCAGGTACGTTCCATTTCATTTGATCAAGTACGTTCATTTCATTTGATCATGTACATTCCGTTTCATTTGATCAGGTACGTTCCGTTTCATTTGACCAGGTACGTTCCGTTTCATTTGATCAGGTACGTTCCCTTTCATTTGATCAAGTACGTTCCATTTCATTTGATCAGGTACATTCCATGTCATTTGATCAGGTACGTTCCATTTCATTTGATCATTTGATCAGGTATGTTCTGTTTCATTTGATCAGGTAAGTTCCGTTTCATTTGATCAGATACGTTCCGTTTCATTTGATCAGGTACGTTCCATTTCATTTGATCAGGTACGGTCATTTCATTTGATCAGGTATGTTCCGTTTCATTTGATCAGGTACGTTCCATTTTATTTGATCAGGTACGTTCCGTTTCATTTGATCAGGTACGTTCCGTTTCATTTGATCATTTGATCAGGTACGTTCCATCTTATTTGATCAGGTACATTCCGTTTCATTTGATCAGGTATGTTCCGTTTCATTTGATCAGATACGTTACGTTTCATTTGATCAGGTACGTTCCATTTCATTTTATCATTTGATCAGGTACGTTCCGTTTCATTTGATCAGGTATGTTCAATTTCGTTTGATCAGGTACGTTACATTTCATTTGATCAGGTACGTTCCGTTTCATTTGATCAGGTACGTTCCGTTTCATTTGATCAGGTACGTTCCATTTCATTAGATCAGGTACGTTCCATTTCATTTGATCAGGTACGTTCCATTTCATTTGATCAGGTACGTTCCGTTTCATTCGATCAGGTACGTTCCGTTTCATTTGATCAGGTACGTTCCATTTCATTTGATCATTTGATCAGGTACGTTCCGTTTCATTCGATCAGGTACGTTCCATTTCATTTGATCAGGTATGTTACGTTTCATTTGATCAGGTACGTCACATTTCATTTGATCAGGTACGTTCCATTTCATTCGATCAGTTACTTTCCATTTCATTTGATCAGGTATGTTCCGTTTCATTTGATCATTTGATCAGGTATGTTCCGTTTCATTTGATCAGGTATGTTCCGTTTCATTTGATCAGGTACGTTCCGTTTCATTTGATCAGGTACGTTCCATTTCATTTGATCAAGTACGTTCATTTCATTTGATCAGGTACATTCCGTTTCATTTGATCAGGTACGTTCCGTTTCATTTGACCAGGTACGTTCCGTTTCATTTGATCAGGTACGTTCCCTTTCATTTGATCAAGAACGTTCCATTTCATTTGATCAGGTACGTTCCGTTTCATTTGATCAGGTACGTTCCATTTCATTTGATCTTTTGATCAGGTACGTTCCGTTTCATTTGATCAGGTACGTTCCGTTTCATTTGATCAGATACGTTCCGTTTCATTTGATCAGGTACGTTCCATTTCATTTGATCAGGTACGTTCATTTCATTTGATCAGGTACGTTCCGTTTCATTTGATCAGGTACGTTCCATTTTATTTGATCAGGTACGTTCCGTTTCATTTGATGAGGTACGTTCCGTTTCATTTGATCATTTGATCAGGTACGTTCCATCTTATTTGATCAGGTACATTCCGTTTCATTTGATCAGGTACGTTCCGTTTCATTTGATCAGATACGTTACGTTTCATTTGATCAGGTACGTTCCATTTCATTTTATCATTTGATCAGGTACGTTCCGTTTCATTTGATCAGGTATGTTCAATTTCGTTTGATCAGGTACGTTCCATTTCATTTGATCAGGTACGTTCCATCTTATTTGATCAGGTACATTCCGTTTCATTTGATAAGGTACGTTCCATTTCATTTGATCAGGTACGTTCCGTTTCATTTAATAATTTGATCAGGTACGTTCCATTTCATTTGATCAGGTACGTTCCATTTCATTTGATCATTTGATCAGGTACGTGCCGTTTCATTTGATCAGGTACGTTCCATTTCATTTGATCATTTGATCTGGTACATTCCATTTTATTTGATCAGGTACATTCCGTTTCATTTGATCAGGTAAGTTCCGTTTCATTTGATCAGGTACGTTCCATTTCATTAGATTAGGTACGTTCCATTTCATTTGATCAGGTACGTTCCGTTTCATTTGATCAGGTACATTCCGTTTCATTCGATCAGGTATGTTCCGTTTCATTTGATCAGGTATGTTCCGTTTCATTTGATCAGGAACGTCCCATTTGCATTTGATCAGGTATGTCCGTTTCATTTGATCATTTGATCAGGTATGTTCCGTTTCATTTGATCAGGTATGTTCCGTTTCATTTGATCAGGTACGTTCCGTTTCATTTGATCAGGTACGTTCCATTTCACTTGATCAGGTATGTTCCGTTTCATTTGATCAGGAACGTCCCATTTGCATTTGATCAGGTATGTCCGTTTCATTTGATCATTTGATCAGGTACGTTCCGTTTCATTCGATCAGGTACGTTCCATTTCACTTGATCAGGTATGTTCCGTTTCATTTGATCAGGAACGTCCCATTTGCATTTGATCAGGTATGTCCGTTTCATTTGATCATTTGATCAGGTATGTTCCGTTTCATTTGATCAGGTATGTTCCGTTTCATTTGATCAGGTACGTTCCGTTTCATTTGATCAGGTACGTTCCATTTCATTTGATCAGGTACGTTCATTTCATTTGATCAGGTACGTTCCGTTTCATTTTATCAGGTACGTTCAGTTTCATTTGATCAAGTACGTTCCATTTCATTTGATCAGGTACGTTCCATTTCATTTGATCAGGTACGTTCCGTTTCATTTGATCAGGTACGTTCCATTTCATTTGATCAGGTACGTTCATTTCATTTGATCAGGTACGTTCCGTTTCATTCGATCAGGTACGTTCCATTTCATTTGAACAGGTACGTTCCGTTTCATTTGATCATTTGATCAGGTACGTTCCATTTCATTTGATCAGCTACGTTCCATTTCATTTGATCAGATACATTCCGTTTCATTTGATCAGGTATGTTCCGTTTCATTTGATTAAGTACGTTCCATTTCATTTGATCAGGTTCGTTCCATTTCATTTGATCAGGTACGTTCCGTTTCATTCGATCAGGTAGGTTCCATTTCATTTGATCAGGTACGTTCCATTTCATTTGATCATTTGATCAGGTATGTTCCGTTTCATTTGATCAGGTACGTTCCATTTCATTAGATCAGGTACGTTCCATTTCATTTGATCAGGTACGTTCCATTTCATTTGATCAGGTACGTTCCGTTTCATTCGATCAGGTACGTTCCGTTTCATTTGATCAGGTACGTTCCATTTCATTTGATCATTTGATCAGGTACGTTCCGTTTCATTCGATCAGGTACGTTCCATTTCATTTGATCAGGTATGTTACGTTTCATTTGATCAGGTACGTCCCATTTCATTTGATCAGGTACGTTCCATTTCATTCGATCAGTTACGTTCCATTTCATTTGATCAGGTATGTTCCGTTTCATTTGATCATTTGATCAGGTATGTTCCGTTTCATTTGATCAGGTATGTTCCGTTTCATTTGATCAGGTACGTTCCGTTTCATTTGATCAGGTACGTTCCATTTCATTTGATCAAGTACGTTCATTTCATTTGATCAGGTACATTCCGTTTCATTTGATCAGGTACGTTCTGTTTCATTTGACCAGGTACGTTCCGTTTCATTTGATCAGGTACGTTCCCTTTCATTTGATCAAGTACGTTCCATTTCATTTGATCAGGTACGTTCCGTTTCATTTGATCAGGTACGTTCCATTTCATTTGATCATTTGATCAGGTACGTTCCGTTTCATTTGATCAGGTACGTTCCGTTTCATTTGATCAGATACTTTCCGTTTCATTTGATCAGGTACGTTCCATTTCATTTGATCAGGTACGTTCATTTCATTTGATCAGGTACGTTCCGTTTCATTTGATCAGGTACGTTCCATTTTATTTGATCAGGTACGTTCCGTTTCATTTGATGAGGTACGTTCCGTTTCATTTGATCATTTGATCAGGTACTTTCCATCTTATTTGATCAGGTACATTCCGTTTCATTTGATCAGGTACGTTCCGTTTCATTTGATCAGATACGTTACGTTTCATTTGATCAGGTACGTTCCATTTCATTTTATCATTTGATCAGGTACGTTCCGTTTCATTTGATCAGGTATGTTCAATTTCATTTGATCAGGTACGTTCCATTTCATTTGATCAGGTACGTTCCGTTTCATTTGATAAGGTACGTTCCATTTCATTTGATCAGGTACGTTCCGTTTCATTTGATAATTTGATCAGGTACGTTCCATTTCATTTGATCAGGTACGTTCCATTTCATTTGATCATTTGATCAGGTACGTTCCGTTTCATTTGATCAGGTACGTTCCATTTCATTTGATCATTTGATCTGGTACGTTCCATTTTATTTGATCAGGTACATTCCGTTTCATTTGATCAGGTACGTTCCGTTTCATTTGATCAGGTACGTTCCATTTCATTAGATCAGGTACGTTCCATTTCATTTGATCAGGTACGTTCCGTTTCATTTGATCAGGTACATTCCGTTTCATTCGATCAGGTATGTTCCATTTCATTAGATCAGGTACGTTCCATTTCATTTGATCATTTGATCAGGTACGTTCCGTTTCATTCGATCAGGTACGTTCCATTTCACTTGATCAGGTATGTTCCGTTTCATTTGATCAGGTACGTCCCATTTGCATTTGATCAGGTATGTTCCGTTTCATTTGATCATTTGATCAGGTATGTTCCGTTTCATTTGATCAGGTACGTTCCGTTTCATTTGATCAGGTACGTTCCGTTTCATTTGATCAGGTACGTTCCATTTCATTTGATCAGGTACGTTCATTTCATTTGATCAGGTACGTTCCGTTTCATTTTATCAGGTACGTTCCGTTTCATTTGATCAAGTACGTTCCATTTCATTTGATCAGGTACGTTCCATTTCATTTGATCAGGTACGTTCCGTTTCATTTGATCAGGTACGTTCCATTTCATTTGATCAGGTACGTTCATTTCATTTGATCAGGTACGTTCCGTTTCATTCGATCAGGTACGTTCCATTTCATTTGATCAGGTACGTTCCGTTTCATTTGATCATTTGATCAGGTACGTTCCATTTCATTTGATCAGGTACGTTCCATTTCATTTGATCAGATACATTCCGTTTCATTTGATCAGGTATGTTCCGTTTCATTTGATTAAGTACGTTCCATTTCATTTGACCAGGTTCGTTCCATTTCATTTGATCAGGTACGTTCCGTTTCATTCGATCAGGTAGGTTCCATTTCATTTGATCAGGTACGTTCCATTTCATTTGATCATTTGATCAGGTATGTTCCGTTTCATTTGATAAGGTACGTTCCATTTCATTTGATCAGGTACATTCCGTTTCATTTAATAATTTGATCAGGTACGTTCCATTTCATTTGATCAGGTACGTTCCATTTCATTTGATCATTTGATCAGGTACGTGCCGTTTCATTTGATCAGGTACGTTCCATTTCATTTGATCATTTGATCTGGTACGTTCCATTTTATTTGATCAGGTACATTCCGTTTCATTTGATCAGGTAAGTTCCGTTTCATTTGATCAGGTACGTTCCATTTCATTAGATTAGGTACGTTCCATTTCATTTGATCAGGTACGTTCCGTTTCATTTGATCAGGTACATTCCGTTTCATTCGATCAGGTATGTTCCGTTTCATTTGATCAGGTATGTTCCGTTTCATTTGATCAGGAACGTCCCATTTGCATTTGATCAGGTATGTCCGTTTCATTTGATCATTTGATCAGGTATGTTCCGTTTCATTTGATCAGGTATGTTCCGTTTCATTTGATCAGGTACGTTCCGTTTCATTTGATCAGGTACGTTCCATTTCACTTGATCAGGTATGTTCCGTTTCATTTGATCAGGAACGTCCCATTTGCATTTGATCAGGTATGTCCGTTTCATTTGATCATTTGATCAGGTACGTTCCGTTTCATTCGATCAGGTACGTTCCATTTCACTTGATCAGGTATGTTCCGTTTCATTTGATCAGGAACTCTCATTTGCATTTGATCAGGTATGTCCGTTTCATTTGATCATTTGATCAGGTATGTTCCGTTTCATTTGATCAGGTATGTTCCGTTTCATTTGATCAGGTACGTTCCGTTTCATTTGATCAGGTACGTTCCATTTCATTTGATCAGGTACGTTCATTTCATTTGATCAGGTACGTTCCGTTTCATTTTATCAGGTACGTTCAGTTTCATTTGATCAAGTACGTTCCATTTCATTTGATCAGGTACGTTCCATTTCATTTGATCAGGTACGTTCCGTTTCATTTGATCAGGTACGTTCCATTTCATTTGATCAGGTACGTTCATTTCATTTGATCAGGTACGTTCCGTTTCATTCGATCAGGTACGTTCCATTTCATTTGAACAGGTACGTTCCGTTTCATTTGATCATTTGATCAGGTACGTTCCATTTCATTTGATCAGCTACGTTCCATTTCATTTGATCAGATACATTCCGTTTCATTTGATCAGGTATGTTCCGTTTCATTTGATTAAGTACGTTCCATTTCATTTGATCAGGTTCGTTCCATTTCATTTGATCAGGTACGTTCCGTTTCATTCGATCAGGTAGGTTCCATTTCATTTGATCAGGTACGTTCCATTTCATTTGATCATTTGATCAGGTATGTTCCGTTTCATTTGATCAGGTACGTTCCATTTCATTAGATCAGGTACGTTCCATTTCATTTGATCAGGTACGTTCCATTTCATTTGATCAGGTACGTTCCGTTTCATTCGATCAGGTACGTTCCGTTTCATTTGATCAGGTACGTTCCATTTCATTTGATCATTTGATCAGGTACGTTCCGTTTCATTCGATCAGGTACGTTCCATTTCATTTGATCAGGTATGTTACGTTTCATTTGATCAGGTACGTCCCATTTCATTTGATCAGGTACGTTCCATTTCATTCGATCAGTTACGTTCCATTTCATTTGATCAGGTATGTTCCGTTTCATTTGATCATTTGATGAGGTATGTTCCGTTTCATTTGATCAGGTATGTTCCGTTTCATTTGATCAGGTACGTTCCGTTTCATTTGATCAGGTACGTTCCATTTCATTTGATCAAGTACGTTCATTTCATTTGATCAGGTACATTCCGTTTCATTTGATCAGGTACGTTCTGTTTCATTTGACCAGGTACGTTCCGTTTCATTTGATCAGGTACGTTCCCTTTCATTTGATCAAGTACGTTCCATTTCATTTGATCAGGTACGTTCCGTTTCATTTGATCAGGTACGTTCCATTTCATTTGATCATTTGATCAGGTACGTTCCGTTTCATTTGATCAGGTACGTTCCGTTTCATTTGATCAGATACTTTCCGTTTCATTTGATCAGGTACGTTCCATTTCATTTGATCAGGTACGTTCATTTCATTTGATCAGGTACGTTCCGTTTCATTTGATCAGGTACGTTCCGTTTCATTTGATCAGATACTTTCCGTTTCATTTGATGAGGTACGTTCCATTTCATTTGATCAGGTACGTTCATTTCATTTGATCAGGTACGTTCCGTTTCATTTGATGAGGTACGTTCCGTTTCATTTGATCATTTGATCAGGTACTTTCCATCTTATTTGATCAGGTACATTCCGTTTCATTTGATCAGGTACGTTCCGTTTCATTTGATCAGATACGTTACGTTTCATTTGATCAGGTACGTTCCATTTCATTTTATCATTTGATCAGGTACGTTCCGTTTCATTTGATCAGGTACGTTCCATTTCATTTTATCATTTGATCAGGTACGTTCCATTTCATTTGATCAGGTACGTTCCGTTTCATTTGATAAGGTACGTTCCATTTCATTTGATCAGGTACGTTCCGTTTCATTTGATAATTTGATCAGGTACGTTCCATTTCATTTGATCAGGTACGTTCCATTTCATTTGATCATTTGATCAGGTACGTTCCGTTTCATTTGATCAGGTACATTCCATTTCATTTGATCATTTGATCTGGTACGTTCCATTTTATTTGATCAGGTACATTCCGTTTCATTTGATCAGGTAATTTCCGTTTCATTTGATCAGGTACGTTCCATTTCATTAGATCAGGTACGTTCCATTTCATTTGATCAGGTACGTTCCGTTTCATTTGATCAGGTACATTCCGTTTCATTCGATCAGGTATGTTCCATTTCATTAGATCAGGTACGTTCCATTTCATTTGATCATTTGATCAGGTACGTTCCGTTTCATTCGATCAGGTACGTTCCATTTCACTTGATCAGGTATGTTCCGTTTCATTTGATCAGGTACGTCCCATTTGCATTTGATCAGGTATGTTCCGTTTCATTTGATCATTTGATCAGGTATGTTCCGTTTCATTTGATCAGGTACGTTCCGTTTCATTTGATCAGGTACGTTCCGTTTCATTTGATCAGGTATGTTCCATTTCATTTGATCAGGTACGTTCATTTCATTTGATCAGGTACGTTCCGTTTCATTTTATCAGGTACGTTCCGTTTCATTTGATCAAGTACGTTCCATTTCATTTGATCAGGTACGTTCCATTTCATTTGATCAGGTACGTTCCGTTTCATTTGATCAGGTACGTTCCATTTCATTTGATCAGGTACGTTCATTTCATTTGATCAGGTACGTTCCGTTTCATTCGATCAGGTACGTTCCATTTCATTTGATCAGGTACGTTCCGTTTCATTTGATCATTTGATCAGGTACGTTCCATTTCATTTGATCAGGTACGTTCCATTTCATTTGATCAGATACATTCCGTTTCATTTGATCAGGTATGTTCCGTTTCATTTGATTAAGTACGTTCCATTTCATTTGACCAGGTTCGTTCCATTTCATTTGATCAGGTACGTTCCGTTTCATTCGATCAGGTAGGTTCCATTTCATTTGATCAGGTACGTTCCATTTCATTTGATCATTTGATCAGGTATGTTCCGTTTCATTTGATCAGGTACGTTCCGTTTCATTCAATCAGGTAAGTTCCATTACATTTGATCAGGTACTTTCCATTTCATTTGATCAGGTACGTTCCGTTTCATTTGAACAAGCCGCTCCATGCTCTTGGAGTTTGGCCACTAGGATAAAGTTTTAGCATTAGGGCCCGTCTCCTCCTCCAGCCTTAATACAGCAGGTTGATAGGTGCAGGACCCTCAGTGATAACCTACTGACTGTACATTAAAGACCTCACCACTGGAATTGACTCCTACATCCTGATGTATTGGCCTGTGTCAGAGAAGACTAATGTCTATTCTCTACATAATCTCTCTCTCTCTGTGTGTGTGTGTGTGTGTGTGTGTGTGTGTGTGTGTGTGTGTGTGTGTGTGTGTGTGTGTGTGTGTGTGTGTGTGTGTGTGTGTGTGTGTGTGTGTGTGTGTGTGTGTGTGTGTGTGTGTGTGAAGGCTAGGGTTCAACCTGGTCCTACTTCTCCTCACCAATACAATCACCTGCACCTCACATCCATCACAGAATGGGGCCCATAGGGAATCCTATCCCCTAGAAAGTACACTATTGTTGACCAGGGCCCGTATGGCATCCTATCCTCTAGATAGTGCACTGCTATTGACCAGTGGCCCTTAGGGAATCCTCCTCCTTCTCTCCTCCTCCTCCTCCTCCCAGCTAGAAGCCATGTTCATTTCTACCTCTAAATTGAACTGCTCCTTTCCCTCTCTTCCTCCTACCTCCTCTCCTCCTACCTCCTCTCCTACCCACCTCCTCTCCTACCCACCTCCTGACTTCTCTCCTCCTCCTACCTCCTCTTCTCCACCACCTCCTGCCTTCTCTCCTCCTCCTACCTCTTCTCCTACCCACCTCCTGTCTTCTCTCCTCCTCCTCTTCCTCCTCTCCTCCCCACCTCCTGTCTTCTCTCTTCCTCTCCTCCTCCCTCCCAGCTAGAAGCCATGTTCATTTCTACCTCTACATTCAACTGCTCCTTTCCCTCTCCTCCTACATCCTCTCCTCTACCTCCTGTCTTCTCTCCTCCTCCTACCTCCCCACCTCCCCAACTCCTGTCTTCTCTCCTCCTCCTACCTCCTCTCGTCCTACCTCCTCTCGTCCACCACCTCCTGCCTTCTCTCATCTTCCTACCTCCTCTCCTCCTCCCTCCCCACCTCCTCCCTCCCCACCTCCCCACCTCTCCCCTTAGCAGATGGACAAAATTAGTGCACTTTGAAGGGACTAGTGTGCCATTTGGGACTCCTCCAGGGAGGTGCAGGACTCTGTGGGACTCCTCCAGGGAGGTGCAGGACTCTATGGGACTCCTCCAGGGAGGTGCAGGACTCTGTGGGACTCCTCCAGGGAGGTGCAGGACTCTGTGGGACTCCTCCAGGGAGGTGCAGGACTCTGTGGGACTCCTCCAGGGAGGTGCAGGACTCTGTGGGACTCCTCCAGGGAGGTGCAGGACTCTGTGGGACTCCTCCAGGGAGGTGCAGGACTCTGTGGGACTCCTCCAGGGAGGTGAAGGAAACCTTCTCTACTCTGCTCCTTGATTTTTCAGCTAGTAGGTTAATAAGCCCAGGGCTGGAGCCTGCCCTGATCTCTGATCACCACTCCCAGGGTCAATGCAGTGAGAAAGGGAGGGAGGGAGGGAGGGAGGGAGGGAGGGAGGGAGGGAGGGAGGGAGGGAGGGAGAAAGAAGGAGAAAGAGAGGGATGGGGAGAGAGAGAGGGAGGGGAGAGAGATGGAGGGGGAGAGAGAGAGGGGGGGAGAGAGAGGGGTTAGAGAGAGAGAAAGAGAGAGAGAGAGGGGAAGTGGGGGGGATGGAGAGAGAGAGAGAAGGGGGAGAGAGAGGGGGAGGGGAAAGAGAGAAAGAAAGAAAGAAAGAAAGAAAGAAAGAAAGAAAGAAAGAAAGAAAGAAAGAAAGAAAGAAAGAAAGAAAGAAAGAAAGAGAGAAAGGCGGTAGGGGAAATGAGAGAAACAAAACAATGCTTTTGAAATCAATCAATATTGATTTTCTCTTGGGGGTCATGACCCTAGTTATGATGCCCTCTACCGTTCCCTATCCTGGACACACACACACACACACACACACACCAAACACACACACACACACACACACACCACACCCCACACACACACCACACCCCACACACACACACACACACACCACACCACACACACACCACACCCCACACCCCACACACCCCACATCACACACACACCACACACCCCACACACACATCACACCACACCCCACACACACACACACACCACACACACACCACACCCCACACACACACCACACCCCACACACACACCACACCCCACACACACACCACACACACACACACACCACACACCACCCACACACACACCCCACACACACAGGGCTAGTTAATGACAGAACAGAACAGGACTAGTTAAGCAGGGCTGTAATGACAGAACAGGACTAGTTAAGCAGGGCTGTAATAACAGAACAGGACTAGTTAAGCAGGGCTGTAATAACAGAAGAGGACTAGTTAAGCAGGGCTGTAATAACAGAACAGGACTAGTTAAGCAGGGCTGTAATAGCAGAACAGGACTAGTTAGGCAGGGCTTTAATAACAGAACAGGACTAGTTAACCTCTATGGGACCGGCGGGACGAATTCGTCCCACCTACGTAACAGCCACTGCCAGCCTGTGGCGCGATTTTCAAAATCTTAAAAATCCTATTACTTCAATTTCTCAAACATATGACTATTTTACAGCCATTTAAAGATAAGACTCTCGTTAATCTAACCACACTGTCCGATTTCAAAAAGGCTTTACAACGAAAGCAAAACATTAGATTATGTCAGCAGAGTACCAAGCCAGAAATAATCAGACACCCATTTTTCAAGCCAGCATATAATGTCACCAAAACCCAGAAGACAGCTAAATGCAGCACTCACCTTTGATTATCTTCATCAGATGACAACCCTAGGACATTATGTTATACAATACATGCATGTTTTGTTCAATCAAGTTCATATTTATATCAAAAACCAGCTTTTTACATTAGCATGTGACGTTCAGAACTAGCATACCCCCCGCAAACTTACGGGGAATTCGCTAACATTTTACTAAATTACTCACGATAAACGTTCACAAAAAGCATAACAATTATTTTAAGAATTATAGATACAGACCTCCTCTATGCACTCGATATGTCCGATTTTAAAATAGCTTTTTGGTGAAAGCACATTTTGCAATATTCTAAGTACATAGCCCAGGCATCACGGGCTCGCTATTTAGACACCCGGCAAGTTTAGCACTCACCATAATCATATTTACTATTATAAAAATGTCATTACCTTTTGTTGTCTTCGTCAGAATGCACACCCAGGACGTCTACTTCAATAACAAATGTTGGTTTGGTCCAAAATAATCCATCGTTATATCCGAATAGCGGCGTTTTGTTCGTGCGTTCCAGACACTATCCGAAATAGTAAAGAAGTGTCGCGCGCTTGGCGCAATTCCTGACAATAAAATTCAAAGTATTCCATTGCCGTACGTCGAAGCATGTCAACCGCTGTTTAAAATCAATTTTTACGTCATTTTTCTCGTAGAAAAGCGATAATATTCCGACAGGGAATCTCCTTTTCGGCAAACAGAGGAAAAAATCCCAAAGGCGGGGGCGGTCGGGGTCACGCGCATAAGCTAGTGTCTCTTGATGGGCCACTTGAGAAAGGCGATAATGTGTTTCAGCCTGGGGCTGGAATGACGACATTCTGTTTTTTCCCGGGCTATGAGAGCCTATGGACGACGTGGGAAGTGTCACGTTAGAGCAGAGATCCTTAGTAAATGATAGAGATGGCAAAGAAGTTCCAGAAATGGTCAGACAGGCCACTTCCTGTAAAGGAATCTCTCAGGTTTTGACCTGCCATTTGAGTTCTGTTATACTCACAGACACCATTCAAACAGTTTTAGAAAATTTAGGGTGTTTTCTATCCATATGTAATAAGTATATGCATATTCTAGTTACTGAGTAGGAGTGGTAACCAGATTAAATCGGGTATGTTTTTTATCCAGCCGTGTCAATGCTGCCCCCTAGCCCTAACAGGTTAAGCAGGGCTGTAATAACAGAACAGGTCTAGTTAAGCAGGGCTGTAATAACAGAACAGGACTAGTTAAGTAGGACTGTCAAACACATTAACTACTGATGGGTTCTAACTAGAGGAATTGGTTGGTCTGTGTCTGTTGGTGTCTAACCAGGGTCTGAGTTATAGTGAGGTCCAGTCTGGGGGTTACAGGGCAGTAAACAGGGTCTGAGTTATAGTGAGGTCCAGACTGGGGGGTACAGGGCAGTAAACAGGGTCTGAGTTATAGTGAGGTCCAGACTGGGGGTACAGGGCAGTAAACAGGGTCTGAGTTATAGTGAGGTCCAGACTGGGGGGTACAGGGCAGTAAACAGGGTCTGAGTTATAGTGAGGTCCAGTCTGGGGGTACAGGGCAGTAAACAGGGTCTGAGTTATAGTGAGGTCCAGACTGTGGGGTACAGGGCAGTAAACAGGGTCTGAGTTATAGTGAGGTCCAGACTGGGGGGTACAGGGCAGTAAACAGGGTCTGAGTTATAGTGAGGTCCAGACTGTGGGGTACAGGGCAGTAAACAGGGTCTGAGTTATAGTGAGGTCCAGACTGCGGGGTACAGGGCAGTAAACAGGGTCTGAGTTATAGTGAGATCCCGTCTGGGGGTACAGGGCAGTAAACAGGGTCTGAGTTATAGTGAGGTCCAGTCTGGGGGGTACAGGGCAGTAAACAGGGTCTGAGTTATAGTGAGGTCCAGACTGAGGGGTACAGGGCAGTAAACAGGATCTGAGTTATAGTGAGGTCCAGACTGGGGGTACAGGGCAGTAAACAGGGTCTGAGTTATAGTGAGGTCCAGACTGAGGGGTACAGGGCAGTAAACAGGATCTGAGTTATAGTGAGGTCCAGACTGGGGGTACAGGGCAGTAAACAGGGTCTGAGTTATAGTGAGGTCCAGTCTGGGGGGTACAGGGCAGTAAACAGGTTCTGAGTTATAATGAGGTCCAGACTGGGGGGTACAGGGCAGTAAACAGGGTCTGAGTTATAGTGAGGTCCAGACTGGGGGGTACAGGGCAGTAAACAGGGTCTGAGTTATAGTGAGGTCCAGTCTGGGGGGTACAGGGCAGTAAACAGGGTCTGAGTTATAGTGAGGTCCAGTCTGGGGGATACAGGGTAGTAACTAAACAAAATAAATATAAACATAAAACACAGTCAACTAAACAACATA